>NW_007258792.1:75300-180484 GCF_000164805.1 Carlito syrichta
TTTTTACATCACTGATTAGATAAGGGAAGTTTTCTTGAATGATCTCATGGAAGGTTTGTTCCAGTGTGGTCTCTGTCTCTCTTTCTGCCCCAGGAAGGTCAATTACTCTTAGGTTCGGTCTCTGAAGTAACCGCTTATCTCTTGAAGGTTTTGTTCTGACTTTCTGAGCTTATTTTCTGTGTTTTTAAGAGTTTGGGTTAGTTCTATATTTTCGTCATCAAGCTCCGAGATTCTTTCTTCTGCTTGGGTAATTCTGCTTTCCATGCTTATCAGTTTGTTATTTATTTCATTCACAGTATTCTTTATTACTGTTATCTCAGATATCAGCTCCTTCCTAGTTTCTTCTTGTGTCTCCTCAATTCTTTTTAATCTCTCCACTAATGTCTTGATATCTAGGTTTGTAGTTTGAGTCCCTTCATTCTGGGGGCTCTTCATTGTTTGCATTCCGACATCAGTTTTCTCAGTGTCTGCCCTCCCAGGGGTCTGGGAGAGATCCATACTCTTCTTTTGGTTTTTCTTCATTTGTGTAGATTTTTCTCTCTCTCCCCCTTTCCCTCCCCTTCTTTCATTCTGTTTTTTGAGGGAAGGTGGCCTTGTTTTTGTTTCACTTCTGCAATATCCTGTTCTTCCTTATGAGGTCTTCTGGCTTTGTTCACTTTTGAGGTTGGAGTGTGGGCTATGGGCTGTACTTTTTGCAGTTTTTAGGTTTACTTGAGGGGGAAGCTGTGGTTAAGAATGTATATGCTGATTCTAGCATCCACAAACAGGTGTATGAGCACACTGGAACCTATTTAAATCTGCCTTACAATCTGTCCGTGTAGAAGTATGTAGGCTTGGTCCCTAGATTAAAAGGGGGTATAAAAGAGGAAAATAATGGAGGAAGTGGGGGGTCAATTGGATGTTAGAAAGAGAGAAGAGTGAGAGGGAAAACAGACATACATACCAACTATCAGATGAGAAAGAGACACAAAGCCGAAGAGAAGTGACAAAAGACACATAAGAAAGATTCCCTAAAGAATACTGGTAGCTGCACAGAGACAGACCAATAAAATCATGAAACAGTATTAGTCAGAAAGCAAACAACAAAAGTGATCAAAATAGTCAAAATGATAAAATCTAAAGTCAAAATAAGAGTTCAGACTAAAGTTACTTCAGCTCTGATCTCCGGCCTCTCCCCTTTGTTTTTCATTGTACGCAGCTAGATTTACTCTCAGTTTGGGTTTTTTTTTTTTTTTTTTAGCCTGCTACTTGGGAGTTGTTTTTGTCTGATTCAGCATAGGGGTGGGGTTTTGTCTCCTGTTTAGTGACATTACCTTAGGAACTGAGGTGGGGGTTGTTGATAGGTGGGCGGGGCAATGGAAATCTCTGCCTGGGGAATGGCCGAGGCAGTTTCACTTTCCCAGATCCATTTCTCTCTGCTTGTCTGGGTCCTCAGGCTTGGGGTCATGCACTGAGTGCCTCAGCCAAGGTGGGCCCAGAGCTTCAGAGCTCCAAAGCTCCAAAGGGCAGGCGGTGAGTGGCAAGAGTGGCCTTGGGCCCCCCACAAGGTACCAGCCAGCAATGGGACTGGTGTCACTGAGGGGTGGGCGCCCAGAGCCTCCCTGAGTGACCGGCATCTTGGTGCTGGGTGCTGGGCGAGAAACAATGTAGCTAGGGAGGAAGCCAAAACCCGAGACTCCCATGCAGGTGGGAGTTGTGTATGGTGGAACAGCAGCAGCAGAGGGCTGCAATATCTGGCCCTGCGTGGGACCGAAGGTCCCTGGGCCTCGGACCAGCATGGCTGGTGGTATGCTGGGGGATAAGGGAAGAAAAGTAAGAGTCTTCTTGGGAACTCATGTTCGGAGAATCTCACAAGTCCCCCTATGCCATTGCCATCTTACAGGAACCTCTCCTCTGCACAATTTTCAATGCCATGTTATAAATACTTTCCATATACACAAGAGAAGGGCTTTCAGCTCATGGATCTCTGATGATGACAAATCCACTAAGATCCATGCATTACTTCTTCTCTAATATCATCCTTTTGTTTTGCAGTCCCTTTGGCAGTACAGATAATAATAATAATAATAATAATAATAAATAATGAGAGTAGGAGAAAACTTTTAGGAGAAATAGTTATGTTTATATTGTCAATTATATTGATGATTTCACAGGGGTTTACTTATCTCCAAACAGTATAGCTTTTTGAAGGTTAATAATACCTCATAGAGTAGTTGAAAATATAGTTATAAAATTCTTGATGGTTACTGGCAATTTGCAAGATTATTTGATACTTAAGTGAAGTAAAGTAGTGAGTTAATATTGATGAGAAACATAAGGTTTAGGAGGAAACTACATGTGTGTGATAATAAATTTTATGTATCAACTTGACTGAGCTAAGAGATACCCTAATAGCTGGTAAAACATTTCTGAGTTTGTCTGTGAGGATGTTTTCAAAAGTGATTAGCATTTGAATGAGAAAAGATTAACTTCACCACTGCGGGTGGGCATCTTGTAGTAAGTTAAGGACCTGAATAAAACAAAATGACATAGAAAGAGTGAATTCACAGTTTCTATCTTAGCTGGGACAACTCTCTTCTCCTGACCTTGATCATTAGTTCTCCTGGTTCTCAGGAATTTGTACTCGAAAAGGGACTTAAACTTTCAACTTTTCTTATTCTCCAGCTTATAGAAGAGAGATCATGAGGTTTCTTAGCCTCCATAATAATGTGAACCAATCAATTGCTCATAATGTATATTTCTTCCCCCCCCAGCCCTTCTCTCTCTTTTTCTTTATTTTGTTTCTGATTGGTACTCTTTCTCTGGAGAACCCTAGTTAGCACAGTGTCTGATTTGTGTCTATGTTTCTAAGATATCTTTACAACATTTCCTTAGGCAGAAAACTAAAATTATGTCCTCATAGCAAAAACCATGTTTCTGAGATAACAGTAGTACAAAGCATGCTTTTAGGTTTCAGCTCATGGATCATTGTGTGTGTGTGTGTGTGTGTGTGTGTGTGTGTGTGTGTGTGTACTTGAGTACTTGAAATAAACTTCAAAGTTTGCCCCAGAATTCTATGGAGCAAAGAATAGAATCAAAAAGTGGTACAGATCTCCATACTTAATATGTGATAAGAAGATCAAGCTGAATAACTAGAACAGGTGTTTACACTGAAGCAGAACTAATGGAAAAGCAGAAGAGAAAATAAACAAAAATGTAATAAGAACTTTTGTGCAATTAGAGCACAGAAGTTTCTAGAACACAAAAGTAGAAATTAAGTTATTCATAAGACTGTAAATGTCTTAAGGGATAAAAGGAAGCTGTAACATTATCTTTGTAAGTTCAATTCTCAGTCCAGTGCTGGAACACAGGAAATGTGAAAACCATAAAAATAAATAATGATAATAATAAATGATAAAAAATGAACTGATCCTAAATTATTTCTAGAGAAGGACAAGCAAATAAGCAGTTCCCAACCAGAGAGGTGCCTGAATAGCTCCTGTTTCTATCACACCTGGGAGAATCAGGCATATGGCTTTGAACAGCTTACTTTACAATGACTCCTTTTATAAGATACTTGGCCTTTTGTGAGTGGAACTACAGCTGTCTCTGAAAATGGCAACATCTGATCCTAAAGCCTAGAATATAAAGCACTTGAAAATGTCACTCATTTAAGGTTATCCTCTTATGTTAAGAGTTTAGAAAAAAATTTAACAGCCAGATCTAGTAAAGGAAAAAGAACAACTGAGTAACTATATTTGTGGATTTGAAGAACAGGAATGCATGATTTCTGCCTAAGACCTTTTTCCTTGGAATAATTTACATAGGCTTATCAATTTGAAAAATGTGTGGTCAACACAAGCCCAATAGAAGAGATAGAACTGTTTATCTCTTCCTAAAATAAATGTAATCAGAATACTACATGATAGGTGACTGCTGTATAGCTGTAATAAATCATAGGACCAAGATAATTGAAAGTTGCATTAGAGGCAATTTCATAGATGGGAATATGATTAAGGTGATGATCTCTTGTGAGATAATCTAGGTTCAATTCCTCACTTCATTCCTTCTAATTTATGTGATTTCATGTGTAAAACAGATATTACAATGCCATCTGCCTCACCAACTTATTTGGAGAAACAATAATGCAGGCCAAGTCTAGCATACAGTAAATACTCAATAAATATTCCTACTAAGTTCAAACTTTATTTTACTGATTGGTACATTGAATTCCACTTATTAAGATATTTATGAATCCTTGTATATGCTCCAGGAGTTTTATTTATGAATGTAAGAACAAAAGGATGAGTGTTATGGTCTTTACCTTAGTTAGAGTCACACAGTTCAAGGGTCAAATATGATGGTAAAGAATTTTGTCAGATATATTTATCCAAAGATACATGGAAGAAAGAGCAAAGAATAAGGAAGATCCAAGCAGTAAATACTAAATTATGCCTGGAATGCTCAGGAAGAACTTTCTGGGGCAGGAGTAATTTGATCTATGGTCTGATATAAGACTAGAAGTTTGCTCCACATAATAATAAAGAGCAGACTCTGATCAGATAACAAACAAAACACAGCATCAAGAAAATATGGCATAATTTGGCAACTATCAGTTAACTGTAGAGATGTGGAGTTGAGTATGTGGTGATGATCCAAAAAGTTCTACAGAACATTCAACATTGGGCCTTTGTGTCAGGCTAGAATCTTTAAACTTTGCTCTGTAAAGATACCACAGAGAAGCATCTACTTTTTTGGGGGTGGGGGCAGTGAGTGTATTTTATTTTATTGTTTTTATTTTGTAACTTTTCATATTGAAATGATCTAAGACTTTCAAAAAAGTTGCAGAAGTGGTACAGAGATTTTAAAAAATATACTCTTACCCACTTTCCCAAATATTGCCATCTTGAACGACCAAAGCCCAAATATTAAAAAGAAAAATTAACATTAATTGAGCAACATTTTGAGAGTCTAGGCTTTTATGTATTTTTAGCTGTGCAACTCAACTAGAATATTTGAGTTTCAGCTTCGTTATTACTTGGGAATATTAATTGCTTTATATACCTATTTTGAAACTTAAATTATACCCTATTTAGGTAACAAATCCAAATACAATTCCTTGGAGATGAAAAACATACAGACAATTGCAGAATAAGTACTATGCTTTAAATAAATAACTGTCCCTGTTATAAATTGGTCATAGAGAACGACTCCTTAATGCCTCAATAGTAGAGGTATGAATAACAAACACATGACTCACAGGAAGATAGACAATACTTGTTCAATGTCAACAAGAAAGTACAAAGGAGTTTTAAAAAGATATCTAGACCCAAACCAACTTAGTGGAAGTACTAAGTTCAGACTTTACAGGCATAATATGATCTTTTCCAGTAATTGTTGACCTTCCTATTTAGCTGATATTTTGTGACTATCAATTTTGATTTAGACTATTTTTAAAAATGTATTTAGGGTGTAGTGATATTGTAGGCATAACTGTCACTTCTGCAACTGTATTAAAAAGGCTGACTTCTATTTTGCTAGGATTTTCTTTCTGGTCCTCCTTACGTGTTTGTTCCGAGGAAACAAGCTACCATATTTTGAGCTGCTCTAGGGAGAGACCTGCATGGTAAAAACTGTAGGAAGACTCTGGTCAACAGCTTATAGAATCTGAGAACCTCAGTCCAATAGTCCCCAGGGAAATGAATCAACAAACACGTGAATGAATGTGGAAGAAGATCCTACCACAATTGAGCCTTCATAGGAAATATCTTGATTGCATAATTGTAAAAGTTATTAATTATAAGAAATCCCCATTGGAGGGGATTCCAAGATGGTGACAGAGGTGGTCAGAGTGCATAAGTCTCTGCATAAATGAACAGGTGACGAGACCAGTATTCACCCTAGGGTGTCAGCAAAAGCTGTCTGAATGTCTGATTGAGTAGAGACATGCAAATGAGAGGATTGGGCTCTCCCACACAGGCAGCTGCACTGTGTAGCTGCTCAGACCTCAGCGTGCTCTTCGGCCCAGAGGCAGGCACCAACTCTAGAGCATCACCGAGAAAGGAAACAAAAAAGGATAAAATGGTGAAAATCACCTGCAAAGGTGTCACCTGCCTCTGCAGCCTTGTCCCAGGTCAGACAACAGCAACACAAACTGCGAGAAAATATGCCAGAGTAACCTAACCAGAGTCCCAGCCAAGGAGACCCAGATACCCCATCCCCAAATAGAGCATTTGCAGTCTGCCCCTGTAGCCCTGTGAAAGAACCCAGTCCTGGATCACAGAAAAATGACAGTGAATTTTACAGTGATCCAGTACCCTTTTTTCCAGTGATCTTTCTGACACAGAGACCTGAGCATTAAGCAGATCAGCTGGGTGCAGTTCCCAGCCTTTCCCCAACTCCATGAGGTAAACAGGGGATTAGATCTGAAACATTTGTGGTCTGCACTGTAACCTAAGAACTCAGTCTCTGCTCACTGTGGATGAGTAGGGATGAGTTTTAAAGAGACCCTACACCCTTTCCCCAGTGATTTGTGAGACGTGTGACTCAGATCAGCACACAAGAAGAGGACTAAACATAGGCGGATCAGCCAGGGACAGCTTTCAGCCTCTCCACATTGTAAAGAGTGAACATGGGGACAGATTTAAAAGTTGGAAGCTCCTCTCTTCTGAAACTCCTCCCATCTGCCACCAGCTAAGAGAAGCCCTGCTTGGGTCACTCCTACAAGAAACCTAAAGTTTTGAAACTGCCAAAAGAGGGTGCTCAAAAATTACATAAGTTTTTTGTTGTGGTGGTTGTTTTGGGTTTATTTGTTTGTTTTTCATTTTTTGTATCTCCGTGACTCACCTTTTTTTTTAATATAGCTTCTTGGGAGTGGACATTTGTTCTGTTTTATCCCTTCTTATTCTTCTTCCTGTCCAATAAGGCTATATATGAGTGTGAAAATTTCCTCATATTATCAGTTTTAGTTTTCCTGGGGTTTTGTTTGTTTATGTGCTGTTTGGTTTTTTTCTTCTATGTGTTTGGTTTTTTTAATTATTATTATTATTTGTTACTGTTTTGGTTTGAATTTCTCTCCCTCTCTTTTTCGCTCTCTCTCTCTTTGCTTCTCTCCCTATTGGCCAGTTTGTATCTTTTTATATCTCTTCTTTGTTCTTTCCATTGTTATCCCCTCCACAGTCTCTCTTTATTAACTCCTTTCCCTTCCTTCATGTTATTTTGTACCCAGGGGCGATACATACACTCCCATTGTATGGACATACTGTAAGGTGGTGGGAAGTAGATGCCTGGGGGCCCAACACCAGTCAAAAAACATTGTGATCATCAGACAGCTTTTGAATCTTAGCAGCCCCTAACACACCTCATTCAAACCTCATATCTGCAAGGGAGTAACATAAGTTCCCTGCTCCAACCTGGCTCCAAAAATCAAACTGGTCCAGAGGCTTTATTCAAGGAAGAATAGGGGGTTGAGCAAAAATAAATGAAAACTACTCCCTTTCTCACTGAACATTGGAAGTAAAGAAAAAGAAAAACCCACCCCAAATGAAGAAAAACCAAAGAAGAACCACAGGCACCACACAAAGCCCAAAGAGGCAGTCCATGAGTATATAGACTTTGGAACTCAAACAATGAAGAACACTCAGATTGACTTGTCTCAGACTACAAATGCAGAGATCAAAGAATGGATGGAAAAATATGAATAAGAACCAAGAAAAACAAGATGAAAACATGAAGGAACTAATGGCTTGGATGCAAACTATAATTAATACAGTAAATGAAATAAATAATAAGCTGACAATAATGGAAAGTATAATTAACTAGGCAGAAGAAAGAATCTCAGAACCTGAAGACCAAAATCTGGAACTAACCCAATCTGTTAAAAGCATAGAAAGGAAACTTTAACAAGATGGAACGAAACCTTCAGGAGATATGCAACTATATTGAGAGACTGAACCTAAGACTGATAGGTATCCCTGAAGCAGGGATAAGGAGAATGAGAGTAGCCTGGAGCAAACATTTCAAGAAGTCATCCAAAAAACTTTACACATCTCATCAGAGATGACAATCCTAATGCAAGAGATACAGAGGACCACTGCAAAGCATCAAATAAAGATGGACAGCTCCTAGACACATAGTAATTTGTTTACTCAAAGTAAGTATAAAAGAAAAAAATCCTAAAGGCAGCAAGACAGAAAGGTCAGATTATCTACCAGGGAAGATCAATCAGAATAGAGGCATACTTACCTCCAGAAACATTGCAGGCTAGAAGAGAATGGAGCCCAATCTTCAAAACACTCAAAGATAAACAATTCCAACTGAGGATTTCCTATCCAGCTAAGCTAAGCTTCACCAGTATCAGAAATGAAGAATTAAAATCCTTCCCAGACATTCAATACCTAAGAGTATATGCTGCCTGCAGATCAGCTCTACAAGAGATGCTTAAGGCCGGGCTCGGTGGCTCAGCCTGTAACCCCATGCCTTTGGGAGGCTGAGGTGAGTTGATTGCCTGAGCCCGCAGGTTCGAGACCCGCCTGGGTAGTGAGACCTCATCTCTACAATAAGTCAAAAAATCAGCCGGGCGTGGTAGTGCATGCCTGTAATTCCAGCTACTTGGAAGGCTGAGGCGGAAGGATCACTGGAGCCCAGGAGGTGAGGCTGCCATGGCCAGGAGTGGCCACTGCACTCCAGTCTGGGTGACAGAGTGAGACTCCAACTCAAAAAAAAACAAAAAAAGAGATGCTTAAGAAGGTATTAAGCACAGAGAAAAGAAAAAAAAAAGAAAGAAAGAAAAGAACAACCAGTTTCCTTCCAAGAATGCAAGAAAACAAAGAACCAATAAACCAATAAAGCATGCATCATGACTACAAGATTGAAAATACACACATAAATTAACTACAAACTCAAAAGAGAATCAAAAGAGAATAAGTAAACAAACAACAACTAGTCTATAAGAGCTCCATAACAGGGATAAGCTCTCACATCTCAATAATCAGCCAGAATGTAAATGGATTAAATACACCACTGAAAAGGCATAGAATGGAAAACTGGATAAAGAAACATGATGCAACAATATACTGTCTTCAGAAGATGCCTCTCATCAGAAGGGACACTCACAGACTCTAAGTTAGAGGATGGAAAAGTCTTGGGATATAAAATAAATGTGGAAAAGACAGTTGCTTTCTTATACAACAACAACAAGCTGGCAGAGAACCAAATAAAAAACACAATCCCATTCACAATAGACACATACACACACAAAATGAAATACCTCAATATCTTCCTAACCAGAGAAGTGAAAGACCTTTACAATGAGAACTACAAAACCCTGCTCAAAGAAATCCAAGGAGACATAAAGAAGTGGAAAACCATCCATGCTTATGGATAGGAAGAATCAACATTGTTAAGATGTCTATCCTACCAAAGGAAATCTGCAGATTCAATGCAATGCTCATTAAATTACCAACATCATTCTTCTCAGACCTGGAAATGACAATATAGAAATTCATATGGAAACATAAACAACCACAAATAGCCAAAACAATCCGTAGTAAAAGAAACAAAGCAGGAGGTAGCACACCTCCAGCCTTTAAACTCTACTGTAAAGTTAAAATAATCAAAACAGCCTGGTAATGGTACAAGAACAGGCATATAGACCAATGGAACAGGATAGAGATTCCAGAAACAAAACCTCAATTCCTCAACCAACTCATCTTCAACAAAGCCTCCACCAACAACCAATGGGGAGAGGAGAATCTATTTAGTAAATAGTGCTGGGAAAACTGGCTGACCACATGCAGAAGACTGAAACAAGATCCCTACCTATCACCATACACAAAAATCAACTCTAAAAGGATCAAAGACCTAAATGTATAATCATAATCTATAAGAATCCTAGAAGAAAATGAAGGAAACACCCTATGGAAATTGGAATAGGCAACCAAGTCCTGATCAACTCTTCAAAAGCAAATGCCATAAAAGATAAGATAGACAAATAGGTTCTCATCAAACTGAAAAGCTTCTGCAAAGTAAAAGAAACCATTAAGAGAGTGGGGTGACAGCCCATGAAATGGGATAAAATATTTGCTAACTGTACGTCTGACAAAGACCTAGCATTTAGGATCTACAAGGAACTCAAACATGCTGAAAGGAAAAAACAAACAACCTTATTTTTAAAAAGGGCAAAAGATATGAATAGATACTTTTCAGAAGAAGACATAGAAGCCCCCAACAGATACATGAAAAAATGCTCAGCCTCACTAATAATCAAAGAAATGAAAATTAAAACCACACTGAGATACCACTTAACTCCAGTCAGGATGGCCATCGTCAATAACTCAAAAAGCAACAGTTGCTGGAGAGGACGTGGGGAAAAGGGAACACTTTTACATTGTTGGTGGGAATGTAAACTAGTACAACCTCTGTGGAAAACAGTGTGATGATTTCTAAAAAATCTGAAAACCGACCTTCCATACTACCCAGCAATCCCCCTTCTGGGAATATACCCATAGGAAATCAAATCATTCCTTAATAAAGATACCTGCTCATACATGTTTATTGCAGCATTATTCACAATAGCAAAACACGGAACCAACCATGCTTGCCAATCGATAGTGGACTAGATAAATAAAAAGTGATACATTTACATAAAAGAATATTATACAGTTATAAAGAAAAAACAAAATTATGAACTTTGCAGGAACCTGAATGGAATTAGAGTTTATAATTCTCAGTGATCCATCACAGAAATAAAGATCTGAGCACATGTACCCACTCATAATGGTATTATAACAAATATTATAATACCATAAGAAAGGGATTGGCAGTAGTGGGACACTGTCATGGAGGGCACACAACATCAGTAAAGGTACCTACATTTTATCTGTATGAGGACCACATATGTATCTAACCTCATTTGTATCCCACATTTTAAAAATAAAATGATTAAAAAAATAAAATATGTGTCTCCATTAATATAACATAAAATAATGCATTATCATTTCATTATTATTGAAGCTGAAAGCCCAGTTAAACTTGACCCTGGCTTCTGACCCACAGAAACTGTAAGACAATAAAATATTGCTGCCGGGCTTGGTGGCTCAGCCTGTAATCCCAGCACTTTGGGAAGCTGAGGTGAGTGGATTGCCTGAGCCCGTGGGTTCGAGACCTGCCTGGGCAACTTAGTGAGAGCTCATCTCTACAATAAATAAAAAATTAGCCAGGCGTGATAGCACACGCCTGTAGTTCCAGCTACTTGGATGACTGAGGTGGAAGGATTGCCAGAGCCCAGCGGGTCGAGGCTGCAGTGACCGGGAGTGGCCACTGCACTCCAGTCTGGGTGACAGAGTGAGACTCCAACTCAAAAAATAAAATAAAATAAATAAAATAAATGAAATATTGTTTTAGGTCACTGAATTTTAAGGCAAGTTGTTACATAGCAATAGACAACTAATGACAATGGTAAAAAAGTTACATCGAGTTTGTTATTATGGAGCCACTATGTTAATGGAGGCTTATGATTAATACCTAAGTGATAAATAAATAATTTTAAACAGCAATAAGGACAATGAAGACAATAGATAAAGGCACCTGTGATGGGGAGAGCTACTTTCAGTTTGGTAGTCAGATGACATTTGAGTTGTACTCTGCATACCAAGAAGAGAATTGTGTAAATATCTAAAAGAGGGTGGATCAGATCTGGGATGCCTGGATTGACAGTAGTCGATATCTACCTGGGGAAGGGGGGACACACCTCATCAACAAGGGTAACTGCACAATGAATATTTGTATACTTAACCCTGAATTGTACCCCACAATTTTAAAATAAAAATTAACAAAATAAAAAATATAGAAAATAAAAAATAAATTGCTTTGGAAAAAAAAAATCTAAAAGTGCTTTCCAGGAAGAGAGACCAGTGCAGATACTTCTGTCTATAATAAACAAATGGACTCTCAGAAATAAAAAGCAATTTGACCCAAATAACAGAGAAATTTGGATCAAAACTTACATTTGTTCTCAGATTTAATGACTTCATATCCTCCTATTTTTTCCTTGTAGTTTTGCAAGAGGAATAAATGAACAGTAGTAAATTCATATATAAATAATCCCAGAGTTTGTAAAAGAAATTACTTATCAGATAAAATTCAATATGAGGAGGGGGAAAATAGTGAAGAAAGACCCAAAGCAAAACATAAAGACCCAAAACAAAGTAAAAGAAAATGAAGGAAAGAAGCAGAAAAGATAAAACAAGAACAGAAAGCAAGAAGGGGGCAAGCAACTCCATTTGACATTTTGGATAAAGTCAGAAGTAGTGCTGGGCCCTGTCAGTTCTGAGAGGTTGAGGTTTTAGTTTATTTTTCATCCCTGTACAGAAAATTCAATATGAGTTTGTGTGTGTGCGTGTGTGTGTATGAGAGAGAGAGAGAGAGAGAGAGAGAGAGAGAGAGAGAGCAGGAAAGTGACATAGACACAGAGAATCTCCTTTTTTCTCTCCTCCTCCTCCTCCTCCTCCACTTCCTTCACTTTAATCTCCTTCTAGGTACTGTTTACATAATGTTTACTATATTTGGGGCCTCACAATCCCTCAAACCTAGTATAAAAGACCAAATGATAAAAGCTGACATCATTAAGTTTATTATATATATTTTTTTCTAGTCACAGAACCTTAATTTAATTAGAAACATATGCAAGACTGGTCACTAAAACAAACATACAAAAAGACTTGAAATTGCAGTAAGTTAGGCATAGGAAGTATAGAGAGGTCTTCTAGAATTTATATGACCCTCCCAACAGAAGCTCTAAAGAGCAGCGTGAAGTAACTGATCTACCTCAGTACAAAACTCTAAGATGCTTTCTCAAAACCAAGGGGAAATCTGATTTCATGCATTTGTACAGTGAAATACTCTCCAGGATGTCCTGACCTCTTTGGAAAAATGCAGAGAAGCTGACATCTTGAAGATGAGCTCTATTTTCCACTTGCCACAGTATAATTTAGGATGTAGTTATTTAATATTATCCAAGCTGCCTAGAATCTCAAAGGTCATGTAGGACTACATGTTCCCACTCCAATCTGTGCTCTTGCCAACACACACCATCCTAACTGCACAGCAGGAACTACTTCCTCTATGAAAATGGAAACATAGCGTACTTCTCTGAATCTTGAACACCAGCACACTATTTCTAGAAGAGAGAAATCTTTAAAATGTAGAAGTCTGAGCCTAACTTATCTTCATCTGAGCTTGTGTTTAATAGATAAGGTATTTGCACTTTTGAAAAGAAAGTACATTTCCTTTGTCTAATCCATGCTTGCAACTTTTGTCTTTCCTTCTCATGAAGAAATATCATTTCCTCCCATTCACTCTATCAACTAATCACCAATAACATTTTGGATTAGTGACTTGCTGAGACAAAAGCTGTTGATAAATTCAAAATTAACTCAGGAATTCTGAATTACTAATAGGTGTATAAGAAAAAAGAAAATAGGTGCACAATGTGGGATCATAACTTTTTTGTTGCTGATATCTATTTAGAATTATTTTTTTTCCAGTTTTATTGAGTATAATTGACAAATAAAATTGTATATGGTAAGGTGTATACAGCTTGATGTTTTAATATTCACATAAGTTGTCCAATGATCACTGAAAGCAAACTAATGAACATATTCATAATTTTGCAGAGTTAACACTTTATTTCCTTTTTTTTTTTGTATTTTTTTGTAGTGAGAACACTTAAAGTCTACCCTTTTAGAAAATGTTAAGTATACAATACAGTATTGGCCGGGCTCGGTGGCTCAGCCTGTAATCCCAGAGTTTTGGGAGGCTGAGGTAAGTGGATTGCCTGAGCCTGAAGGTTCGAGACCTGCCTGGGCAACTTGGCTAGACCTCATCTCTACAATGAATCAAAAAAATTAGCCTGGCGTAGTAGCACTCGCCTGTAGTTTCAGCTACTTGGAAGGCTGAGGTGGAAGGATCCCCGGAGCCCAGCAGGTCAAGGCTATGGTGGCTGGGAGCATGCCACTGCACTCCAGTCTGGCCAATGGAGTGAGACTCCAACTCAAAACAACAACAACAACAACAACAAAAACAGTATTGTCATTACAATACCATAAAATAAGTTAGATCTCCATAACTGAAACTTTGTATCCTTTGGTCAACATCTCCCAATTTTCCCTTCCCTGCAACATCTGGCAAACACTTATATGCAGAATTTAAACTAGTCAAACTCAAAGAATAGAGGGTCTTACTCTTTTCTAAAAAATAACCGAGACTTTTAAATTTGCAGGTCCTTTTTGCTAATCTGAAATTTCACCATGAAATATATGAGTTTACAACAAATGTCTTTCTCTTAAGAATAAAATAGTATTTTTACTAGGAACTTGTTTACATTAGCTTCCTCTAGGTCAGGAAGGGTCCAAATTTCCAGTCTCTCAAAGATGTGTCAGCAGAATTTCTATATTTCAAAATCTATTTTGAAAATTACCAGTGGATCTGAAGAACAAGGTACTTCAGGATGGATTTCATTTATTTGATAACTGCTCTTAGGATTTGAATATAAATTTAAAAACACTTTTAGAACTACTAAATTAGCACATTAGGTGAGTTGATTCCTTTTCAGCAACTTTTAGATGTCAATAATAAGGCGAATCCCCATATCTTATGATCTGTTGCTTTGAAAAATGCTTCCATTTCATTATTGTAATATTCACTCTCTTTTGCATTTATGAATATTCTAAAAAAAACAGGACAGAAGGGTTGGACTTTTAAAAGTTGATCTCTATTTACATTCTATTTGAATAAGCTTCTATTTAAACAGGGAACATAGGTTTCCAATTTTAAAACACTAACGAATAAGAAAAATGAAGATAATGCTATGTTTATTCCATTTGGTGCTAATATGGAATGTTACTGGAGGTGTTTCTTTGTCATTTTAATCCCAGAAGGCTTTTTTTTCCCCCTGGAACAATCTCTGCCACCTGCATTCTGTTTGAGATATAATCATTCTATGTCTACAAACAACTGGTAACATTATTATGCATTTCTGTTCCTTTCATTCTTTGCAAGAGTGACAAATATCACTTTTCTTAGATCCAGTAGCTCAGGCTGGGCACCAGTGGACTCATTACGATTCCATTAATAAGCTGAAGCCTCCGGAGAGTCTAGCTTTTTCAAACTCCTTTCTATTATATCTCCCACTCGATTTTTTTCAACAAAAGGCTCTCTGGTTGGAATCTTTTTTATTTCACTGTTCCCTTTTCAAAAAGAAACAATGGAAACAAAGTCCTGAGATTAGATTGGTGATACCGAAATGATTCTGACAGCCGGTGACAATGCTGCCAACCCAAAATGGGATGCTTACATTATTTATGAACATTAAATGTCACCGATTTTTTCCTTCATCAGATAATTCCAAGCGACAGAACCATTTCTGTGGGGCAAGAGGGAGTTTTGTACATGTGCAGCTCCCTCTGTGCCTCCCCTCCCCCCACCAGCCCTTCCATATATTACACTAGCTCTGTGTCAAATCTTCCTCCCTGGGAAGAAAACATGTACAACTGAGCATGTTTTAAGTTTTACTACAAGTCTCAGATCAGGTCGCTTGATAAGGATGTCAAGCGTGTTCTAAACCAAATGGGACCTTCTGCAATGTGAAATCATTAGAAAGTCAACTGATTTTTTTAAAAAAATTCTGTTTTCTATGCTCTTTTTCAGAAGTCAATTATCAGAGGATAATTATCAAGAGTTGAAAGGAAAAGACAATATCGCTCTGGCTCCCTAATCTATTTCTTGCTTTGTTGGCTGGGAAAGAACAGCTCCTATAATGAGGGGGGAAAACACAATGTATGCCACTGGAAGTATTAATGTGGGAAGGTGAATGGAGTCTGTTATTAAGGAATATTTAACAAACATTTTCCAGGAAGATTGAGTTTTTTCAAAGCTTCAGTTCCTAAGTAATGTGTAAATGTATTTATATCACACTGGCTTATATACTCTCCACTGTCTAAGTTGAACAGTAAAACTTGTTTAAAAATCAAGCATCCTATAACATGGATATTTTGGAAGCAGTTTTTGCTGTATTATTGATTATTCAATTTTTTAGCATTCGAAAGGAATCCTAGAGTTCTTGAAGGTTGACCTTCTGTTTATATTCCAGGTGCCTGAGAACTCAAGAGGTTTTCCTAAAGATAGTGTTTTCACTTTTCGGGAAAACAGAAATGGTGCTATCAAACAAAGTCTGTCTCTGGTCTTGCACTCACTGAATTCCACTCGACTGTGACACAGCAAGTTGCTTCTTCATCTACTACACAGGAAGAAAACAATGTTTCTATCCTCCTTGAGAGCACAGTGTTAAATTAAATTTAGCCTATTGCTGCCTCCTTACATATTTCAAGTTTGACCTAAAGGTTTTTTGTATAAAGTGACTTGTAACCTAACTGGATGTGTAAAACAGAACACTTTTATGTCATTCACTTTTCTGCCAATCAAAGGTGGCCAACTATTCAAACTGTGTTCAAATAAAGGAAACATCAATCTAACACCAATCAGGCTGTTTCTGTACTTCACTTCTGTTTTCTGTATGTCATTTTCTTTTTTTCTGTTTATAAATTTTCTTTGACAATGCAACAGTACTGGAATGTCTCTGAACATATTCTCGCTCTGGGACTCCCTGATTCAGAAATCATTATTTTTTGCTCAATTAAATTATGTTACATTTAATAAGGTTTTTTTTTTTTCTTTCGGCATCAGAAGTAGAGAATCTAGTGACATCCCAGGAGCACCAAGTGACAAAGTGTTGTTCGAGACTCATTTTGCCCATGATTTCACAGCAATTGAGGATTGTGGGTAAGTTCTCTCTCAGATTCATGCTCCACATCTTTTGAGCTATCTGAGTTTGCTTAAGCAAATTTTTTATTCAAACTGAATTCAGAAGTTGTGACAGAAACTGGATTGGGCCCAGGATCAGATTGAATATGATAATTAACTGCCTTGAATTCAGTTAGAAGCCTTATATATCTAACTGGGTCAGACAAAAACTGGCAGTAAATGGCAATACTGCAGGTGGTGCAAATTTGGGCTTTCAGAAATTCACAGGTATTTTTGTGTTCTATACCCTTTTGTTTCTTATTATTGTATGCTTAGGTAGGGAAAAATTATTGACTAAGTTGATCAAGGGAATTTGAGAGCAAGCCAAGATCTAGGTAAAAATGAGATCCTTAATTTCATCATTACAAAACTGATGAAATCTTACTAAAGCAATTTAAAATTACTGTGCATTTAAAAGCAAGGTTTCTTTTATTATTCTCATCTAGAGATGGCTACTGATATGCAAAATCTTCTAAAAAAATTTCAATATTTTTATTCTCTCATTTAAAAGACTCTTTATAAAAGGCAAATGAAAAGGCTAAATAACACTGATAAGAAAACTTTAATTTATTAACCTTTTCACTTAGTTACTATCTCACTCTGAAGGAGAAAATAAAGCTAATTTAGTGTTTATAAATGATAGGCCCTCGAATAAAGTAGGCTTGCTTCTTCTTTAGATCTATCCATACTAAGTTTAGGCATATAAAATGCTTTCTTTATCCTATTATTTTATGGACTTTACCCTGAACTAAGTAATTTTAGCTAAGAACTACAGCTAAGTTCAAGAGACCATCAACTATCAAACTAAATTTGGTCTCTAAAATTTCTAATATTTACCTGGTTCTCCTGAAACTCTTTTGAAAAATAAATTTACATTTATAAAAATAATTTCCATTCACAAGGGTATTTGAAAGAGAGAACTAGGTCACTAGAAATTCTTACCATTATTTTAAATTTATACAATAAGCCTTACTTTTGTGTATGTTGCCTTTCCTGGCCATCTTGATTTAACTGGACTTCAGCTAATACCATTTTATTCTTGGTTTGAACAAAGATAGTTCAATATTTAGGCCTAGAATCTTAGCTCTGTGCTTTTGAGATGTAAATTTTCTATCTCTATTTATTTTTATTTTTTACCTAAATTCACCTTTTTTGAAGGCAGATTGTTGCCTATTTAACAATTGCTTAAAGCAATGGAACAGGTAATTAGGAGATTAATAGTCTGAATGAGGATGGGAGGAAAATTTGAAATTTGGCAAATGAAAGTTCTTTATGGAAGCTCTAAGTTCTTTTTCTGTCAGTATCTGTGGGTCTTTATGCTTATATATGTTATTTGTAAGTAATGATATTAAGTAAATAAAGCTTGCCTTTAAACTGTTGGCAAAATAAAATAGGAATGGTTTCAAAATTGTCAAATAAATATAATTCAGAAATTTCTGCCTGAATTTACTGGTCAGACAGGTTTATGCTGTCTTTTATACATGTTTTGAGGTTATAAAACTGCTGCTTTTGTAATATTTTTGATACTTGATTTGATTGTGCGTTTATGTTTTGGGCTTTGAGTCTTTGCATTCTAGGATCTGGATAGTAGTCATGTGAGGCCTGGGGACATATTCTTAAGACCTAAACCATCAGCTGCAAGCCAAGGTAAAGTCCATTATAACCTTTCCTCTCTGGTCCATCTTTGCTTCCTGACTATTCTGGAAGGAGTTGATTCCTTCAGGCATCATCTCCACAGCTCTGTCTTCTGTCCTGAGCTCTGCACCTGTTATGTAAATTCAGGCCACAGACAGGCCTTAATCTTTATAGTCTTTCTGTATGTCATATGGCTACTTGAGATCCAGGATGACCGGGGAAGACATTAGAGAGAATCTTGTCAGAATTTCAAAATTCATTTCAGTAATTTAAAACTTAAAGTCATGTTATAATAAATTAAGTAGTAAATAATCATACACTGTGTGAGTCATTTGTGAGTTGTAACACTAAAATATAAATTATTAAACATGTGTTTAAGTTTATATACCTTAGAATCTTATTTTTATATGAAACAGAAAGGCTAAATATACATATTCAATGTAATATCTATCAAATTACCAACAACATTCTTCTCAGACCTGTAGGTGACAATACAGAAATTCATATGGAAACAAAAATGAGTACAAATAACCAAAGCAATCCTTAGCAAAATAAACAAAGTGGGAGTTATCATATTTTCCAACTTTAAACTTTACTATAAGGCTACAATAATCAAAATAGCCTCGTACTAGTTTAAGAATAAGCATATAAACCAATGGAACAGGATAGAGATTCTGAAAGCCAAAACTCAATTTCTCAAGCAACTTATCTTTGGCAAAGCCATTATAGCAACCACTAGGGAGAGGAGACCTTATTCAGTAAATAGTGCTGGGAAAACTGACCACATACAGAGGAATGAAACAGGACCCCTATCTATCACTATACACAAAAATCAACTCTAAATGAATCAAAGACCTAAACAAAAAACCTCAAATTATAAGACTCTTAGAAGAAAATGCAGGAGACACCCTTAGGCTCATTGAAATAGGTAATCAATTCTTAATCATAATCCCAAAAACATATGTCCTAAAACATAAGACAGACTAGTGGAACCTCATCAATTTGGAAAGCTTTCACACAGCAAAAGAAACCATTGAGAGAGTGGGGAGACAACCCACAGAATGAGAAAAATAAAATACTTGCTAACCACATATCTGACAAAGGTCTAACATCCAGAATCTACAAGGAACTCAAATGAATTGAAAGGAAAAAGCAAAACAAAACAAACTGTCCCATTAAAAAGTGGGCAAAAGACGTGAATAGATACTTTTCAAAATAAGATATACAAGCAGTCAACAGATACATGAAAAAATGCTCAACTTCGCTAATCATCAGAGAAACGCAAATGAAAACTATATTGAGATACCACCTAACTCCAGTAAGGATGACCATCACTAATAAAACAAACAAAAAAACAATAGATGATTGCAAGTATGCAGAGAAAAGGGAATGTTTCTACATCGTTGGTGAGAGTGCAAACTAGTTCAATTTCTATGGAAAACAGTGTAACGATTTTTAAAAGAACTAAGATTTGACCCTCCATATGACCCAACAATCCTCCTTCTGGGAATATACCCGGAAGAACTCAAATCATTCTACAAAAAAGATATTTGTGCACGTATGTTTATTGCTGCAGTATTCACAATAGCAAAAACATGGAACCAACCCTGCTGCCCACTAAAAGTGAACAGGATAAAGAAAATATTGTACACATGCACAATGACGTATTGGAGCCATAAGGAGGGACAAAATTATGAACTTTGCAGCAACTTAGATGGATCACATACTCAGTGACCTATCACAGAAACAAAGAACTGAACACCACACGTTCTCACTCATAAGTGGGTTCTGAACATTTATCACAATACTACAAGAGAGGGATTGGTAGTTGCAGGACATTACCAGGGGAGGGAATGGGGGTGGCACATAACATCACTAAGGATACCTGAACCCTAAATCAGAGAAAGTGAGGACAAGTTGGAGGCACCAACTTCACTTGCATGTAGACTGCAATAGTACCCAATCCTGATTTGTACCCCCATCTTTATAATAAAATAAAGAAAAAAAAAAGAAATGCTAAATATAGTTATGTTTCTTAAAGAATAAAAAAAAATTGAGGAAACATCTATTTAAAAATTATGAAATGGCTCTCATCTATATATACTGCTATGAAACATTTCAGATTTACTTTCTAGAGTTTTCACTAGCAATTAGGGTCACTAATAGTTAAAATTATAGTTAATATGTATAATTTAAACTATTAGATAAAATAAAAACAACTTTGTATACACCATGTATAAAAAAACTAAGAAATGTCCTTACTGTAGAAAGTTGTAAAGGTATAAATATGTGTTTGTTTAGAAAAAAAGTTAATTTTGTCTCGTTTGGAAGCAACTTAAAGTTTATCTAAGCATGAAGGAATAAAAATATATTTAAAACTAAATGAATATAAAAGACTGGGAAGAGAAATAATAACAAAAATTATAAGAGATTAAAAAATGTTTATGGAAATCTTGTGTGGTCAAAAGCTACTGGGTTTGTTTATAAGGTTTTATTAAAATTAACTTAGTATTGATAATGCACTAATATAAAAGTAAACTTTGGCTTTCTTTTTGAATAAAAAGTTGATGTAGTATTAATCAATGATATTAAAATGTTTTTGTTCACCTTCTGAGTAAACTGCAAAGAATAAAAAAGAGAAAGAAAACAAGGAGAGACTGATTTTCTTTCATGCCATCTTTTTCAGGCTTGTGGATTGTTTGGAAAACTGAGTTATCTCTATATCAAAGAATAGAAGTTTTTGCTTTATAAAACCTTTAATAAACACTTTGGCTAAATGAATTATTATTATGTTGCAGTGATTCTATTCTGGTCAAGTGTTTTAAATCTTTGACATATTTGACAGCCTTCCCACAGACAAATTTCAAATTTAAATTTTTTTTCTTTCTTTAAACCTCAAAATAAATGTAGGATGCAACAGAGGGCTCTCAAACCATCTGAGAAAGAGAGATAATAAACAGGCTTATTTGTTATGTTTAATTACATGGGAAGTATTTGGATATATGCAACTTTCTGAAGAGTTTTGCTGTAAAGGAAAGAAGAAAAATTAAGTGATAACAAGAATGTGGTGTAGAAAGAATATGTTTTCATAAGATGGTAGAAATAACAACATAGTTATTTGTTGATAAGATTAAACAAAAGAAGTGGGAGAGATTTTTTCAGAAGCATAGCTAGCATTGTTGGAATTCCATTTATAATCTCTTGGCTTATCCCAAGAATCAACCCAGCTTTTGTGGACAGTTCTCTTCTTTATCTCATCCAAACGACTTCTTGCCTCTTGCACCCCTGTCTCTATGATCAAGGGTTATTTTTAAATCATGGAAGGCCAGAATTATGGAAAGTTAATACTCACAGGAACAACCCTCAACTAGTATGGGGCAAAATTGTTAGAAAAGTATTGCAGCTTTCTTTTTCTTTAGGGGACACTTTTTTTTGGCATGTTCTGCATAGTGTCTCAGAGAATCCCCAGTGATATTAAACCAGAATTTTTACCATTTCCTCTCTTTGCTGTCTCATTTCCTGATTTCTTCATTGTATTTATGGGAATCCCAGATAAACCAACATACTTGCCTCCAAACATTTGACTTGGCATCTGCTTTTGTGAAAATCCAAACTAAGACAAGCAGAAAAAAAAGAAAAAAAGAATTTACTTTAATGTTATTCAACACAATATCATTCTTGTATGCTTGTGAATATGAGAGGAGATGGGATGTATTTTTTAAAATGATGAATTTTTCTTTATTTAGTCTCATAGACAATACATTTAAGGCAATAGAAGATAATTTATATGTATTTGGGCAGAGATAGTTAAGTAGATGTGATGGTGAGTGAGAGCATGTGGATAGTCTTTTCCAAATGCTTCTGTATTTCCTTTTTTGTTTTTTCTTTTGAGTCAGAGTCTTATTCTGTTGTCCATGCTGGAATGCAGCGGCACGCTGCTCACAGCCACCACAGCCTTGACCTGCTGGGCTCAGGCGATTCTTCTGCTTCAGTCTTCCAAGTAACTGGGACTACAGGCATGCACCACTATGTCCAGCTAATTTTTTGATTTATTGTAGAGATGAGGTCTCACCATGTTGCCCAGGCTGGTCTCAAACCCACAGGCTCAGGCAATCCTCTTGCCTCAGCCTCCGAAAGTGCTGGGATTATTGGCATGAGTCACTACGCTTGGCTACTTCTGTATTTTCAATTTATCATTGGAATTGAAAATAGAATAGCATATTTTAAAAGTTAAAGCAATAATAAGGTTAAAAAATTGAAGAGATCTGTGGACTAAGGAAAAATGGTAGGATTGTCCATTATACTAAGGCTATATATTCATGATGTTAAATTTAAAGACAGAATTAGTAAAATTTTACCTGTCCCAAGTTTGCTACTTAGATGTAGACATAAAAAAGGCATAGAGCTAATATTAAGTAGGTTTGAGGTTTTGTCAAATGGTGATCAGATAGCTTAGACAAAGGAATTTAGGGTACACCCAAGAGTAAAATGAGAAACAGAGAAACTATGGACAAAGAGCAAAGGGTGAATACAAAACACATGTGAGACAGAACATGAAGTAGGATAAATAAATTGTACAATATGATAGGGTTTGAGAATTTTAAAATGGATAATGGGGTGATTGTTTGATTATAACTTCATGGCTAGATCTTGAGGATGGTAATAGAATGAAAAGATGAGATAGGACCAAGATTTCTATATTACCCCTGAGATATAGTGAAGGAACTAAGTGTTTATGGAGTTAGAAGATAATCAAAGATCAAGTGGAAAAATATCCCATGTTCATGGATTGGAAGAATCAACATTGTGAAGATGTCCATCCTACCTAAGGCAATCTACAGATTTAATGCAATACAAATCAATTACCAGCAACATTCTTTTCAGACCTAGAAAAAACAACACAGGAACTCATATGGAAACACAAATGTCCAAGAATAGCCAGAACAATCCTCAGCAAAAAAAAACCAAAGCAGGTGGTATCACATTACCAGACTTCAAACTTTACTATGAAGCTGCAATCATCAAAACAGCTTGGTATTGGTACATAAACAGGCATATAGACCAATGGAATAGAATTGAGATTCCAGGAGCTAAACCTCAATTTCTCAACCAACTCATCTTCGACAAAGCCTCTACCACCTACCACTGGGGAGAGGAGAACCTATTCAGTAAATGGTGCTGGGAAAACTGGCTGACCACATGCAGAAGACTCAAACAAGACCCCTATCTGTCCCCATACACGAAAATTAACTCCAAATGGATCAGAGACCTAAATGTAAAACCTCAAACCATAAGAACCTTAGAAAATGCAGGACATACCCATATGGAAATTGGAACTGGCATCCAATTTCTGAACAAAACCCAAAACCCACAGGCCATAAGAGATAAGATAGACAAGTGGAACCTAATTAAACTGACAAGCTTCTGCAAAGCTAAAGAAACCATCAAGAGAGCAGGGAGACAGCCCACAGACTAGGAAAAAGTATTTGCCAACTCCAGGTCCAACAAAGGCTTAACATCTTGGATCTACAAGGAACTCAAACATGCTGAAAAAAAAAAAAAAACCAACAACAACAACCCCATTATAAAATGGGCAAAAGATATGAACAGACACTTCTCAAAGGAAGACATCCGAGCAGCCAACTGATACATGAAGAAATGTTCAACCTCACTAATCATCAAGGAGATGCAAATCAAACCACAGTGAAACCCACCTAACTCCAGTCAGAATGGCAATTATCACTAACTCAAAAAATAGCAGTTGCTGGATAGGGTGTGGTGAAAAGGGAACACTTCTACACTGTTGGTGGGAGTGCAAACTAGTGCAACCTCTATGGAAAACAGTGTGGCAATTCCTAAAAGCTCTAAATATCAACCTCCCATATGACCCCGCAATCTCCCTACTGGGAATATACACTGAAGAACTCAAATCAGTCTATAAAAAAGATACCTGCACACGTATGTTTATCGCAGCTTTGTTCAAAATAGCAAGAACCTGGAATCAACCATACTGTCCATCAAAAGAGGACTGGATTAAAAAAATGTGGTACATATACATGATGGAATACTACACAGCCATAAAAAAAGAATAAAATCATGAACTTCACAGCAACCTGAATGGAACTAGAGTCAATAATACTGAGTAACCTCTCACAGAAACAAAGATCTGAGTATCACAGGTTCTCACTCATATAGCGGACCTTGAACATCCATCATAATACTATAAGAAAAGGACTGACAGTGGTGGGAAACTATGTGGGGAGGGGAAGGGAGGTGGGATTAACGGTAGTCAATATCTGTCTGGGGACAGGGAGACACCCCTTATCAACAAGGGTGCCTGAACGAAGCATATTTGTATACCTAACCCTTAACTGTACCCCACAATATCAAAATAAAAAATATTGATATAAAAAAAGATAAAGATCAAAACTAGGAAAAAACTCCTTTATGTATTAAGATTTAGTTTTAGTGAGAATTTTTTCCCCTGATATATCCCCTACTTGCTTCCTACATACACATGTCCTTTATCTCATCCCATTGGACATTTCAACCCTATACAAATTTTCTCGCAAGTCACCATGTTTGTGGACAGTACGTTCCATAATATAAATGTTATATTATCTCTTATACAATTAAGAACATATTTTCTAAGATTTTTTCCATACTTTTTCATGAGAACACTTAATCTTTTTTTAAAAATGATACATTTTTAGTTCCATGATATCCTGTAAAAATTTAGATGCTTTGTCATCTATCAAAGTCTTTGCATTTCAGGACATGATATTGTCATTTTTACCACAAGATGCAGTGGAAAAGGAAGGGCATTGCCTTGTTCTCTGAACTGTAGCCCTTTTTCTCAGGAACTGAGTAGCTATAGAAATGTCACCCAACATTTCCAGTCATCATTCTTTTTATCTTAAAAGGGAAGATCACATCTACATGGCATAGTTGTGAGAACAATATCATCCTCATCAACATCATCATCATCATGAATATAGCTAATGTTTATTGCAGAGATCCATGCAGGCACTTTAGAGAAGAAATTACCTCATTTAATCTTCATAAAGCTCCATGAGGTAGATAATTATGTCTATTGTTACAAATAAGTAAAGAAAACATCGATAATTCAAATACATCTCTTCTTTGTATATATGTCTGTTAGATGTTAGAACCAGAATTCAATCTCAGGCCCCCTTTGACTCTTGCACATTCAAGTTATCTTCTTACCAAATGATACTTTTTTAAAAAATAAAATGTCATAATGCTGGTCACAGAGCAGGTTCTTATTAATTATCTATAAGCAAGAGATCACTATACGTAAGACTTTTTATAATCCTTCCTATGAAATCTGCCTTTGGAACATTTTATATCTAAAAAAAGATTGCATTTTTTCCATATAGCAACACCTGTGGGTATTGATAAATGCATACAGTAATGTGTATGTGTGTTTGTGTGTTCCATTTATTTTTCTGCAAACAAACCCATCTCAAGCTTCAAGCTGTGACCTTTTCAATTCTCATAAGCTAAGCCCAACCAAGGTAGATGAGTATGTGTCTAGATTCAACTCCAGGGATGAGGCAGGTGCAGGTCTGGAGCTGACCTGATGTTTCAACAGGTATAATTCTTCTATGAATGCTAGGTAGACTGGCAATAGTAGCAGTATGTCCTGCTATATCAGGCCTCAGATTTTTCAGATACTACATTCTTCAGTCCTTAATAGTTTCCTCCACCCCCACACTTAGTGTTGGACAATGTCATTTACATAATTATATTGCATTTGGGTTGGCCTTACTTTTTGTTGTATCCCACCTCTCTACTTGGGCAGAAAGTGAAATTGCTCACACAATGGGCATCACAGGTGTTAAAGCACTAAGACTCAAAAGTAGACATTGATGGACAATACTTCATGCACCATGCACTGCTGAGGTTTTTCTGTGAGCTGTAAAGAACTGGAAGACAGAAGCCTGCTTCAGCTCATTTCTGTTCATTAATCACAGGAGACAAGTGGTGTCTGCTTACCTGAATTTTGCTTGGAGATGGAAATTAGTAGATTTATTCACTTAAAATAGTTTTGTATACATTTTTTGAATGTCTTCTATATCTTAATCATTAGTTGTGGTCTTATTTTTTATTTTCACATTTACCCTGATAAAAACTCCTATATAGTAGGTGCTCTTCAATAGACTCCTTTTGTTTTATCCATTCATTATTTATGTCCCTTTATTCTGATAAATGCATTTATGCTGCTCTGTTATCAAACTGGAATCAGACTTACTACATGCATTATACTTTAGGAATGGAGTCAGGGCTGAAATTCGGGCCAAGCCAGTCAGAAAAGATTATTTATGGATTAAGAAATGTTTAAAAATGACCAATGAAATACATTTCTGGGAATTTTATTAAAGCTGGGAGGAAGGAAATCTTTTTCACCTGATTTGATAATATAAAAGGGGAGTTGCTGATGACCACTTTGCCTTTGAGAAACTGCCTTGTAAGGGAAGCAAAAACAGTAGAACGTTGTGCCCAAAAGATGGAATCTGAATGGTTCTGTTTCTGTTTGTTTTTTACTTTTTAACTAAACAGTTTAAATTAAATGTTGTGTTACTTGTAACCAGAATAATACTACACTATGCAATCACCATCCCATACTGTATCTAAGAAAATTGCAGCTCAAAGATTCTCAGAAATGTTTTACTTTATACATTAACTATCTTTCTTAGGAATTGAGCCACACTTGGGCATGAGGTCATACTGATTTTTAACTCATATTTTTTTCCTGTAGCAACTACTCACTGCCTGTCAATTTTGGATGTGGTACTTTGGAAATGATCTTTTAAGAGCAAGAGCTTTCATTGAGAGTTTTAAATGAGAGGGAATTAAACTTATTTCCTAATCCAGGGTAAATGTTCATTAAAAAAAAAAGAAAGTTCTATCTTATTTAACTATATCCTCCTATCTGAAATTTCTTCAAATGAAGGAGAAAAACCAAGCAGAGACAACTGGTTTAATGAGCTTGAATGATATTAGCTCCTTATTCAACATCATTGCTACTACTACTGATTACCATATTTTAAGCACTTGTTATATTCCAAGCACTATGAAGAGTATTCCATGTATATTTTCATTGTCTTCAAAATCACCAGATGTGGCAGATTCTATTAATATCTATTAGTATTCTAACTTAAATTAATACAATAGAGAAGTTAAACATTGTTTACAAAAATTATAATTTAGCAAGAACATATGATAGTTGCACTTAAGATTTTCCACCTTTAAAATGGTGTGAAGACAATATATGTTCAGTAGAAACTATACTTTGAGTATCCATACAACCTTTCTGTTTTTCACTATAGTATTCTATTAATTACATGATATTTGACACTTTATTATAATTGTCTTTGTGTTAGATGATTTTGTCCAACTGTATGCTAATGTAAGTGTTCTGATCACATTTAAGGTAGGCTAGGCTAAGCTATGATGTTCAGTAGAATAGGTATACTAAATGTGTGTTCAGCTTACAATATTTTCACTTTACAATGGGTTTATTGGGACATAACTCTATAGTACGTCAAATAGCAAGCCATGAATTTAATTCAGCTTTGACTATATAATATGGAGTCCATACTGTAGCAATTCTTATATGGATTTCAGTGAATGTTTTGTCTTCCATTAACTCATTTAAATTACATAAAACACCCTTAAGTTAACTTAGAGAAGAGAAAGTTTCTCACAGCATATTTCCATACAAAATTATTTCCTCCTTATTCTGTTGGGAGGTTTGTTTTCCCAATTCACTCTCCTTTACCTATTCTCTTTAGGGAATAGAGAAATTTTCCAGTGACAGATATTTTTTTCTTCAGGGTTCCCAATTCATACTTTATTTGTATCTGCTGAATGCAGGCAAAATTGCTTCCCTTAAATTAATAAATAGACTATTTATGATCCAATGCAAACCACAATGGAATACAATATATGTAGACCCATGTTTGTTTTTCTCTAGATACACACACATAAATTGAAGAGATGTAAACAAAGTTTATTATCTTCATTTTATTAACATTCATATTGAAGCAAAGGAGAGAAAGTAATGAGTATGATGACAATAATAGCATTCTACATGAATGCTATTATTCATGAAATATACACACACAAAGTGCCTTAGATAAAACAAGGAAACTGACTTAATCCAGTCTTACTATCAGTTGCATCTTCTTTCTTTTGTGCAATGACACAGTAATCCCTTTGATTACCTCTACTGCTTTGATTCTTTCCAATTTTCTACCTTCTTGCAGTACATAAAAGTAAGATTGACTCTATAGCTAGGGTGTGCATCAAGACTCATGTTCAATACTACCACTGTTATTAAAATTTATAAATTTATAATTTATAAATTAAATAAATTTGTTTCATCTCTAATTTAATCATTTTTTAAAAATCTCAAGCATTAAGACCTGTTTTCTAAAATGAGAAGAAAGTCTATACAATAACTAACATTCCCCAGATTTTGCAATAAGTAGAGTTTTTTTAAAAAGAGGCATGTAGAGAAAAAGAGGTTAATTTCACTGTTACCAACACATCTTCTGCCTTCATTACTACTACCCTGTTTTATTTAAGGGTTTTAATGTAATATGACAGGTATGAATTAGTTTTACTTGTTAAAATTGTATGCATTTTGAGTCCCTAATAAATGCTTAGCTGAGGACTTCTACAGGAAGAACTCAGAAAATTATTACTAAATAAATAGAGAATTCATATTTGAACAAAACTTTTGGAAACTTTATTCATAATAAGAACAATGAAGATTTATTTATGTGGCTTGGGGAATTTGCTATGGTATTAACAAATGACAGAGGAAATAAATATTTAAACTTTTCTGAAAATTAGTTAATCATTTATTTTCACTTATTTATTAAAGAAACAGAGCAAAATTGAAGGCAGAAAAATGTTCAAGTTCCCAGCCATAAACTAATTTTATCAAAAATAATAATAATGATGATAATAGTAACTCAATTCTGGTTGAGTATCTCTATTACTCCAGTAATAACTTGGTGTAAACATTTTTATATAACAAAGCCTAGTGGTGTTTGTTTGAAGAATGAAAATATTTTATTGTAACAGAGTTTAATTATTAGACTTTTGATGCTCCCAGATAATATATGCCATTGAAAGAAAAGATGTCTAAATAGTAATTAATATATTTTATGTGTAATACTAACTAAAAAAAGATGTATAGTATCTGAGTCAAAATTAATTAGTCTATTCTAATTTAAAATTCCAAATATTCTTTAAGGCTAAAATGCTAACTATTAATGTTATAGTTGTTTTTATTTTTTCTTACAACATTTAAATCTGAACCTCAAAGTAGGAAGCCAATGCCAAGTTAGAGGCCAAAGTTACATGAGTTAAGAACTGCCTTACATTTAATGCACACACACACATACATATACTCATATATGTATATATATAGTAAATATGTATACATCTTTCAACTTAAAATATGATTTTGTTACTTGGTGTTTTCTTGCTGACAGTTTTTATTAATCTTGGAATACTTGAGAATGTCAAAATTAAAGGAGCAAATTTTGATGTTTGCAGATTTGTGTGCTGTATAGGTATACTGTTTTTGTCTCACTATTTGAGGAAGACATCACAGTTGAACAGCAAGTTGAACTACCAAGTGATTTAGATGAGAATTTCAGAAAAATAATTTTTTTTTCTGACTATGTCAATGCCTTTCAAAGTGAGCCCTGGTAAACATTTATAATGAGGGTACTCTTTGAGCTCACAAATAATATAAAATGATTTTATGCTAAAATAAATGTAGGAAGTATTGAAGCAAAAATTTTATCTGTTTTCTTTTCAAGTAATTTTTATGCATGGAAAATTACATTCAATAGTTGTAAAGCACATATTATTTTCAAGTGTAACAGAGAATCTTAAGCAAGGCAATTTGGACCATAAAAAATTCCCAATAAATTTCCAGAGAGTTTTTTTTTTTTTTGACAAAAATAGAATCATATTAGAAATCAAAGAAGTGATATATTTATAAAAACTCCAGCATATGTCAAAATTAAAGGGCATTTTACTGTCTGATCTAACAAATCGGCTGCTTCCCTCATGGCCAATCAAAGATAAGAGGCAGAGAGTTGAGAGAAAATGGGTTTATTCTGAAATCAAGTTACACGAAGATGAATCAGCATCATTACCAAAAAACTGCTCAAAGCAGCATAAATTTATTCTAGGTTTATGACCAAAATTCATAGCCCTTCACCCACTCCAAGTTTGAAGACTACCTGTAGTTTCAGCATGTTTCAAGATTTACGATAACATTTTCTGATACATGGCACTGATGTGATGCAAAGTTTTCTGGTCATGCTGATATTTTAGATAACATTTAGGAATTCACAATATGTTCTTTTACAGTTTACAGAAGGTGCAGTCAATTGCAACATTTGGAAGAAAGTGAAAGTCACAACATCTAAAAATCAAGCCTTAAATTGCTTTAAATTATAATTGTAACAAACCTGTTTTGAGAGCCCCAGCCTATAATAGTCAAATGTCCTCATACTCACAGATGAAGGGTAGGGAGCAATACCCACAACAGGCTTTCAGACAAACTACTGCTGGCTGTGGATCATTATTTTTGTCTTCTAACCATTAGGTGGTCTGACATAACTGTTTGTATCTTCTTCAGCACCAACAATGGCTCACTAGATAAAATTGTCCTTTCTAGCTAGTCAGGCAAGGCCATGCTGGGAGAAGAGAATGATGAGAGAAGGAAAAATGTGCACTTTTAAATTCAAGTGGCATCTATGTTTAACCCAATTCAACTGCAAGTACATTTTCCTAATACAAGTTTCTAAGTCTTTAATTATTTATTTTGTTTTTAATTTTTATCTTTATTTTAGATTCTGGGGGTACACATGCATATTTGTTATATAGATATATCATGCAGTGCTGGGGATTGTGTCTCAGGTGGCTCATTATCCACATAGTGAACGTTATGACCAGCAGGTAGTTTTTGAATCCTAAGCTCCTTCAGCCCTACCCCCTTCCCCTTTATTGGTGTTCCCAGTATCTATTATTTCCATCTTTGTAACTGTTTAGCTCCCACATATGAATGAGAAGATACAGTGTTTGGTTTTCTGTTTCTGAGTCAGTTTATTTATGCTGATGACCTTCAGCTCCATCCACGTGGCTGCAAAAAATATGACTTCATTCTTTTTATGACTGTGTAGTATTCAATAGTGTATACACACTGCATTATTATATTTTCATTATCCACTGATTGGCTGATGGACATTTAGGTCGACTCCACATCTTTGTATTTGTGAATTGTGCTGTGATGAACATGTGGGTGTGGTGTCTTTTTTATAAAACAACCTCTGTTCCTTAGGGTAGATACCTAGTAGTCAAATTGCTGAATCAAATAGTAGATCTACTTTTAGTTCTTTGATTAATCACCACACTGCTTTCCGCAGAGGCTGTACTAATTTACATTCCCACCAACATTGTATAAGTGTTATCTTTTGTCCATATTTGTGCCAGCATCATTTTTTTTAAATGATTCTGACTCGTGGAAGGTGGTATCTAATTTTGGTTTTAATTTGCATTTCCTTGATTATGAGTGACGTTGAGCATCTTTTCATGGTTTTTGCCCATTTGTATATCTTTTTTTGGGAGGTGTCTGTTCATGTAATTTTCCCACATTTTAATGGAGTTATTTGCTTTATTTTAGCTGATTTGTTTCAGTTCTTTGTAGATTCTGGATATTAATCCTTTGTCAGATGTATAGGTTTCCAATATATTCTTCCACTCTGTCAGTTGCCTGTTTGCTCAGTTGATTATTTCTTTTGCTGTGCAGAAGATTTTAGTTTAATTATGTCCCACTTATTTTTGTTTTAGTTGCATTTGCTTTAGGGGTTTTAGCCACAAATTCTTTGTCTAGACCAATGTTCATAGGAGTTTTTCCTAGGTCTTCTAGAATTTGTATGTTTCATGCCTGATGTTTAAGTCTTCATTCCATCTGAGTTAATTTTTATATATGGGGAGAGATAGGGATCAAATTTCATTTTTCTGCATATCCAGTTTTCCCAGTACCATTTAGTGAATAGGGTGTTCTTTCCCCAGTATATGTTTTTGTCTGCTTTGTCAAAGATTGGTTAATTTCAGGTGTTTGGGTTTATTTCTGGATTCTCTATTCTGTTCCATTGGTCCATGTGTCTGCTCTTGTGCCAATACCATACTGTTTTGGTTCCTATAGCCTTGAAGTGTATTTTGAAGTCAGATAATGCAATATCTCCTACTTTGTTCTTTCTGCTTAAGATCACTTTGACTATCCTGGCTATTTGTTTTGTTTTTGATTCCATTTGAATTTTAGAATTGTTTTTCTAATTCTGTGAAAAATGACATTATTTAATAGGAATTGCATTGAATCTGTAGATTACTTTGGGTAATATGATCATTTTAATAATGCTGATTTTTCCCATCCATGAGCATGGAATGTTTCTCCATTTGTTTATATCCTCTACAATTTCTTTCATCAGAGTTTTGTAGTTCTCCTTGTAGAGATATTTCACCTCTTTGGTTAAAGGTATTCCTATGCATTTTAGCTTTTTTGGACTGCTATTGTAAATGGAATTGATTCTTGATTTTAAAAAATGACCGTTCTAATATAACCAAAATGGCATTTTTTGAGCCTGTAAGAGACACATTTATAAATATTTCAAGGTTCAAAAATAAATCACAGGAGGAATAAATAAAATATTTCAAGATAATGACAAAGAAAACACGACTTCAAAATTTGTGAGTTGCAGCTGAAGCAGAGCTTAGAGGGATATTTAATGTTTTTCAATGTATGTCATAAAACATTGTATTATTAAATGTATTCATTAAGAAAAAAACAGAAAATCAATAAAAAAGAGAATTGACAATACATGGAAACAAAAATGAACTTGTTATTTTAAAAGATTAATAACACAGATAAATCCCTACAAGAAGAATCAAGAACAGAGAGAACAAATACAGATGGAAAAAGAGCATGTGCAAGAACTTTTGCAAATTACTGGTAATAGGTTTTAAAAGTTGATATCACTACAGGTCCTACACAGAGTGGATAAAAATAAGAAGAAAATATTACTAAAAATTATATAGTAATTTGACAGCTTAGATAAAATGGACAAATTCCTCAAAAAACTAAAGTTCACCAAAAATGACCCCAAAAGAAATATAATGTTTGAACAGATCTCTATCTAACTATAACTTTGAATCTGTAATTAAAAATATGCATACAGAAAATTTTAGGTAAGAATCTTTTCACTGGTATATTATATCAAACATTACAGAAAAAAATAATGTCAAACTTACATTAAAAAAATAGAGGCGTTAGAATATTTTCAAACTTGTTTCATGAAGTCAGCATAATCTTGAAATTAAATCCTGACATAGATATTGCAAGAAAATAAAATTATAGAAAATGATCCCTTATACTTATAGATTTAATATCCTTCAAATATTAGCAGTTCATGTCTAGCAGCATGCATGTAAAAGAATACTAGCTTACAACCATGGAAGATAAAATAATGCTTACTAAACATGTTCATGTACTATTTCCCAGAACTGCAAAGTTAGGATACATAGCAAACAGGAATTAAAGTAGAAGACAGAGTTAAGGTTGCTAACCAACTAATCTTAAATAAGTATCCTCAGGATTATATCCAATATAATCCTGAGGATCCTTATAAGTGAAACCGGGAGGCAGAAGACAGAGAAGAAAGATTTAGCAGAATGAGAAAGACTCGCTACAAATATTGTTAGCCATCAAAGCATGGAGAACACATTTAAATTTTATTTGAATTTTTAAAAAACTACACAAAAGTTGACTATTTGATTAATGTGTAAAATTTATGCTTTGCATAAATTGAAGATTCAATATAGTTCATAGTAACTTTGGGTCATTTTTAAGATTTAAAAAATTATTGTAAAATATAATGCAATAGATACTATTCAGTTTTAAATAAATGTTAACTTATGCAGATTATAAAAATCTGTTTATTTGCCTGTATTGAATATTAAAATATACATGTCTACACTCTATTGAGTCAATAAAATTTACATAAAAATCTAATGATTGTTAATTTCAGAGAGTATAAGTTAAAGTGATGATATAAAAGATGAACGATAGATTTAAGAACATTGGTATAATAGAAAAACTGCTAAAATTTCGACTGCATAAAGGAAAATATTGGTACATCTTATATTCGCAACCCACTGAAAAATATTTTTCACCATGGTTCCAGTGGGAAATATGGGGGCAAGTGTTTTATTTCAGTCATATTTAAGGAGCTTGTTAGAAATGCAGATTCAAAGATCCCACCCCAGATTTATTGGATCCTAATCCACACGGTTTCACAAGATTGAACATTTGTATAAGCATTGCATTTTTGCAAAATTCTGTCTAGAGAATGAGCATAATATTATAGCAAAATAAGTAGAAAAAGTCAGATTATAATGCATCTGTACAGTCATTTTTATTTTATCTTTACTGCTCTCTCAATCCTTAGTCAATATATACATTCTAATATGCTACATATTGCAGTCTAGATATAGTCTTAACATTTGATGCATTGATTTTCTTTCTGAAAGTTTTTTCTGATAAATACAAGTGAAGAAAAGGTTAAAAAATAGAATTAACACATAACTAATATATGACATTAAAATAAAAGAGATTAATGTTTAACACATAGAAGAAAGTTAAAATAAACTTGGAACTTCCTTACCATAGGTTACTAATTTTCTAACATAATATACCATTAAGGTTTTAATAACAGAAGAAAAAGTTTCTGATCAAAAAATTATAAAAAAGCAAGTATGTATATTTTATGATCACACCCACTCAAATAAGCATAAAACCTAAGCAAATTGCAAATAATTTGAGAGTTTATCCAAAGCAGATTTATTTTTCTGCCAGTGGAACTTAATCATTTAAGCATTTTGTTTTAGTTCATATAATTTTCCTAATTACTTAACCAGATATGTTAATTTTAAAATGAAAAATAAAATTAATATATAAAAACACTTTTTTTTGAAATAAAGAAACCAAAGGCTAAGATTGGAATTTCTTTTGCTGAATATAAATAAACATATCTTCAATAAAATAGGGCAGGACAAAAAATTCTAAGTTATCCTAAATTCCTTCTATTACTGAAAATAGGACAATGAGACAAGAATTCTGACTTGTCCTACATTTCTTGTTTCTGCTAAGTCAGCATTAATGAGACAGAAGGTGGCATTTTTGACATATAGTTCTGATTAGCACTCATAATATAGTTACTGCCCACCAATGTGTAATTGAAATTAACTCTTGGAGAGTCAATTGTCCCTCTCAAACCTTATATATGTAGAGAATTGTTTGTGAATGTAGCAGTGAAATGTGAATAGAAGGGGAGGGATCCACGGAGCCATTCCAAAATGTCCACAGAAATTTGTCACCCAGCTTTATCTTGGGTAGCAGAATGAAATAAAGAAATAGCTCTATGTCTTACTTTTCTTACAAAAGGTCTTGTTTTCTAAACTTCTTTGATCAAAATCAATCTTCACCCTCCATTTTAAATTTGAGTAAGCCAAATTATAATTCAAATAAAATGGAACTATATGTGTTCATTTTAAACAAATTTTGTCATGCCACATTTGACTAAAATAATTGCTAGGCAAATAATATCAGTTTACAGAATCATGACAAACTCATTTTTTTTTTAGTATAAATAATATATTCTCTATAATTTGAAATGGGTATTCATACAAGCTCTCCTTTACTTGTTCAAGTTTGATATGAATGACTGCAAAGCTTTGAAATCTAAAACTAGACACCCTGAGTTCATTATTATAAAGAAAAAAAGTCTACCCTGACTACATTCTCTAAGCTAAAACCTTAGTTAATGAAGAAAAAAATAACACAAAATCCACATTACTAATATTTTATCATGTGTCTGCCACTGTGCTTCTGAAGGAACCAGGAACCCACCAGAGTGCTATAAACTCTGCTTTACATTGCTACTGCCTAATTCCATACCTGCTCCCACCCTTTTCTCTGGGAAAGTCTTCAGTCAAGGTCACTGGCCTTGGGCACTTAGACCTTTCAAAAAAACATGTAAGCAGGACATCAGAATCTTCTATTCTCATCTCTTTTGAAGCAACTATCTATGTTTTCAAAAGCAATATAAAATCAAATCTAGTATTCAGTTGGTTACTAGGAGAATGTCATTTGAATATGGCTCTAAAAATTCAACATTCTCAAGCAAAGCAAAGTAACATGACGTAAAGAAACCATATACTTTTACCTCTTTCCTCATAATTGATATAAAATAATCAATTCCTGGAGTTAGAAAGGTTCATACAAGTTAGTTCTTAGAAATGTTTACATATATATATATATATATATATATATATATATATATATATTTTTTTTTTTTGAGTTGGAGTCTCACTCGATCGCCCAGACTGGAGTGCAGTGGCCGCTTCCGGCCACCGCAGCCTCGCCTTCTAGGCTCCAGCGATCCTTCCGCCTCAGTCTTCCGAGTAGCCAGAATTACAGGCATGCGCTACCACGCCTGGCTGATTTTTTGATTTATTGTAGAGATGAGGTCTCGCTGCCCAGGCGGGTCTCGAACCTGCGGGCTCAGGCAATCCACTCACCTCAGCCTCCCAAAGGCGTGGGATTACAGACTGAGTCACCGAGCCCGGCTATGTTTACTTACATTAAAGAAAGCATTAAATATTTTACCCAAAGGAGAAATATACTCTGTTTGCAACATTCCTAAGACAAGTTGATTAATGAATGTCTCTCTTACTTTATTGTAAAATCCAAGTGAGAGGGATGCTTCATCATCATCATCATAAATTCACATAACACAGTGCTTGTACATTATTAGGCCCTTAATAACTGTAATGAGTAGATGACTTGGTGTTCATGTCAAAGTTGTTTCTTGCAATGTGGAGTATGAAGTAAGTACTGTAAGTGATAAGTCCTCCTTGTAATAGCTCCTTGTACTATATGATTGGTTTTATTTCTGAGCATTAAAGCCAGCCATAAGTTTGCATAAGCAGATTCAGGTAACAGCAATAAAAAGATGCCCACAAGTTACGTCAGTCAGCACTTGTTAAGTGTTATCATAAAATAAGTGGCAGAATTCATGGTGGTGGCAGAGATTGATGACTATTGAAGGAAGGGGGCAGGTAAATTATTTCAAGAAAGAAGTTAGTAACTGGACAAAGGTTGTGGAAGCAGCACACCATTTCCAGGGAATAGGTGAAGAGTTATGTGAAGAAAATTGAAAGCAATACATTTATAATGTAAAAGAAAAAAGTAGATACTAAGTAGGGCACATGGGTGGAAAATTACATATATGAAAAATGATTGCAATGTTAGATAAGAAAAACTTTTATTTCCTTATGATAAATTTTAAACATATAAGTTCGAGATTTACCTTTCACTTTTCTGAAAAAATTTTCAGCCTAAGTAATATTTGATATAGCCCAATAAGTGGTGGCTAAACATTTCCAATAGGATTATTGTCTCTATATTTGTAGAACTGCAAACTTAGGTCCAAGATGCCTAAGACATTTGGAAGTAAAATTACTTATATTTTTCATTAATCATTTTTATTAAATTATTTATTCTTGTAGAAGATATAATAATCCAGAGGTGCTTAGATCATTTTTTGACTCTTTCAAAGATTACTTTAAATGAAAAACAAGACTCCTCTTCCCAAAAGACCCATATTTGTTTGATTTCATTTGTAGGGTTCTTTCATGGGTTCGCCTAGAATTTTGCATCACAGAGCTGTGGGGGCTTCACCCTGCTCGACATAGTTACTTGCCCATCTTCACTTAATGACTCTCATAAAATCTCTGAGTCAGAGCAAATGGTCTGGTGTTCCTCCCACTGCCCCAGTCCTAGTAGCACTTGTTAGGGGCTCATTGATTACTGTAGGCACATTTGTTAAGGGTCTGTGGCTTGGGTTTCGAGTAAAAACATCTTCAAGGAGTTTTATTTCTCTTTATTTTGACATTTTAAATAATATTGAAAAATGTTTCAGATATGGTGTTGCTTTTAAAATAGAATTCTCTCAAGTTGTGTTTAATATCTCACTGTGATGTTTTGAGACACCGTATTTTTAAATGTCTTTTGTTCATCTTTGCATGTTTTGTCCTTTGTAATGTTGAAAGTAAAGTAAGTTTGCTACTTTTGTCATGAAAATGCTCACCCAGATGTATTCATTAAGGACAATGGATTAAGTACGTATGACATAAGTACCTCTTACTGAGTTCCTGTTCAGATATCAGCTGGGAACTTGGTACTCTTTTAAGCTGTGATTCATTGGCCATAGAAGTCTGTCACTCTCTAAGATCACAGACTGTTACAGCCAGAAGGAACTATAGAGGGGTAGAAATGTACATTTCAGTACTCAGATGAGTAAATGCATTTTCCTTACTTTATGGTAACTGACCTATTTTGCCTTTGTTGAGCATCTGTCTTGCTGCTGTGTTATTGGGTGTGGAAAATAAGGGGACTTCATTCGCTTTCCAATTAAAAATACTCTAGTTACTTTTGATTGTAAAATGTGTTTTTCAAGTAAATCACCTTCTTGTGGGTAAGTGCTTAAACTTTCAGTTTTCTTCCCCCTTCTCATGCTCCTTCTGAAGATAATATCTGGATGTATAAAAGTTGAAGAGTTTCAGTAGTTTTTTTAAAAAGACATTTGGGGGTAATGAAATTGACATGAGTACAAATAGATATAAGCAGTCCCTGTAGCCCTTCTTGGCAAAATCAGTATCTGGTAATGCCCATGATTGAGATAAAGTAGTTAATGGTCACTCTACATCAACACTGATACCAGAAGCTAGTTATAGAGACTGCAGTCCTAGGTAAAGCAGCTACTTTGGGTCTTGCCTAGTGGTTTGAAATCTAGTATATATATTATTGCATTTATTTTATTCAATGATTCAGCCAATATTTGAGCACTTTTTACATTCAAGATACTGTTCTGGTATTGGGAGCCGGCCACAGAGGCCCACTGAGCGTTAGGGATCAGGAAGGGCCGTTGACCCCGAGACCACTAGGATGCGTTTGGGAGCTATTGACCCCATCCCCTCCCCCTTTCTACTCAGCACTAACTAGATTAAGCTCCTTTAAGCTCAAAACATAAAAACTCTGAGACCGGGAAAAACACAAGCTAACTTTAGAAGCTCATTGCTCCCATTCTTCCACAAACTGCAGCTTTGGCTTTCACACAACTTATAATTCAAACTCATGTCACATCTAAGAGCTTTAGTATTGGTCACAGGCTTCTGGGTCATGATCTTAGGATTTATTGAAGGTGTAAATTGTAGAATATAGTTTTAGAAGACAGCCATTTTGTTGAAAGAATGCGGCTGGGTTACTTGCAGGTAGCCCACTGTGAACTTTGGACTGGGCCACATTCCAAACATTCTGGGATGGGCCACTTTCATTTGTAAAGTAAATACTTAAGTTTCTATAGAATTGTTTAACTTGGCATAAATCAATCAGCTTAGAATGAAAAAGGTTTATAGAATATGTCAGTCACGGATTAAGTTGTCCTTTGTTATGGGATTTTAAGATTATCATATGAAAAGTGTTTAAAAGCAATCATTGATTAAGTTTTCATGGATTAAGTTTTCTGGTGGGTGGGGGACGCCCCTCCCACATCTGACATTGTAATTCCCAATGACACACATCACTTCTGCACTAGACTGGAGTCCAGTCTCTTTCTCTCTCTCTCTCTCTCTCTCTTTCTCTCTCTCTCTCTCTCTCTTTCTTCTTCCCCCCAATCGCCAATGCCATCTCCACCTTTGGGGTACCCTGAACCCGGCTGGAGCTGGACTCCAGCATTCTGGGTTCTGGAAGATTTGCCATTAAATGAAACAAATAAATCTGTGTTATTGTGAAAACTTCATTAGTATTATTGGATCATGGTCCATATTTTGAGAAACATTAAATGATTTACCCTATTTTATATTTGATAATAAAAAGCCTATAAAGAATGATGACTTGCCCAAAGTCTAGAAAGAGGTTAGTGGCAAAATCATAATCAGAACATTAGTTTCTTATAAAATAACTTCATATTTCATAACAAGATTTGGCAGGCTACATTCTATGGGAAATCTGCCCACTTCCTTTTTTGCAAATAAAATTTTGTTGGAACATAGTCAACAATTTATATCCCTGTTGTCTATAGGTGCTTTTGCCCTGCAAAAGCAAAGTTGAGTATTTTTAGCAGATACCATATGGCATGCAAAGCCTAAGATATTTACCATGGAGTCCTTTGCAGAAAATGTTTGTTAACCCCTGTTCTATAATATAGGTATCCCTGCTCCTGACTATCTCACTTAAGCAGGTAAAGCCTGACAGTGTTGGCTGGTAACATAGCCATTTACCACCTATGTGACCTTGAGCAAGTCAATTAACCTCTCTGAGATTCAATTTCCTCATCCATAAAATGGAGATAATAATTAGTATGTTGTTAGTAGTGAGGATTAAATTAAATAATGTATGCAAAACACAGCTGGTAAAGTAAGAGAAGGTAGTTATTAACATTTCTAGTTGAATAGCTGCACATGAGCTGTCATCTGTGGAGGGTAAATATACAGAATAAAATTTTTTCTTTTGTTTTTGTGCCTTAAATGCCAACAGCTTCCTGGGAGTTTTTGCATATAATTTACTGTGAAGATTACATATAGCACTTAGGAGTAAGCAATGAGTCTGGACTTTAGTGTCTTCTCAGCCCAGCAAGAGATGTCTTTTAATAAGAATTTATAAGAATCTGTGGATCACTACCATGAGGCTTTCAAGTTGTGGGATTGACTTAATGAGAAAAAAGAAATGAGGAGCAATTACATTTCCATTAAGTGGACAGCAATACCTTTGATAGGACTGCTGGAACAAAAATCTCCTCCTCTCTTGCAGGTGCAGTTTAGAAAAGCAGCACTGATTGATTTATTAAATATAGATTTATTTTAGCCTCTGAAGTCAACTGTCTCCTAAGATTCTTCCATGATAAACAAATTTATAGTGGAATTGTTAAATTGTTACGGAGGCTATGAAGGTATCAAATACGGTTGATTCTTAGCACCCATGAAATATGAGCAGATTCTAAAAAGTGTTTGAAAATCCTCAGTGGGACCATGTGCCATTTGTAATAATGGAACTGAAAGAATCGAGGTCATAAATTGCTACCATTTGGTCTAATTTTATCTCAACTATTTACAACCAAAATATCTAAAACCTGCCCAAGCAATGTTTTTTGCTAAGATTAGCATGACCATCATATGAGGTAGCCATCATATATATTACTCTTATTTTACAGGTCATGAAATTGAGTCTCAAAATTGTCTAAGTAATTTAGTGGTAGATTACAAAGCTGTGGAACCATAGAAGTAGAACTGAGGTATATACCAGGTTTTCTTGTGTACATAGAATATACTCTGTCAGTATTTGCACCTTGCTTCCATTTTGAATTTATGCCTCTTTAGGGACCCCTGTGGAAACATCCCTGTCAATATGCCGATTTTACTTAATGACAGTTGTATTTCTACTTTTATCTAAAAATCTGCTGACATTATGACTGATAATTATCTCACGTGCTTTAAGTAAGTGGACCCAACTTCACTCAAGGTGACCAAAAAACAAATAAAAATTTTCTGTTGTGGTTCTCCCTGCTTTTTTCTTTTTCTTCTTTCTACTAATTATCTTGTGTACTATAAGATTTTGTACAAAAAACAGTTATTTGCATAAAATTTCTAGTGTTTGCTCAAGCTGTTACTAAGGCTATAAATAACAGTCAATATTTAGTGTATATTAATCATGTTTTAGGCGCATGACAAAAGTTCAATATCTCATTTAGTATTCAAAATAACTCTGTGAGTTAGTTATCATCGTTTCTATTTTTTTTGCAAAAAAAAAAAAAACAGACTGAGAGAAATTAAATAATTTGATCAAGCCCATACTACTCCTAAAAGTGAAACTAATATAACATCAAAATCCATTATTTCCAAAGTCTGTTTTCTTTTAAACACTTTTCCATAATTTTTACTTTGAAAGTTTTTTTTTTTGGGGGGGGGCGTCAATTGTTTAAGGATACTTCATATTACTATAATATACTTTGGAAAATACTACCAATCATTTATTTCTAAGGGAAAGGCTTATTTCTGTATGGTCTTGCAGTTTTCTGTCTACTTTCATTTTGGGGTTGCTGTAATCTTTAACTAGTCGGCTTTTTCCCCAACTATATGCATCACTCTGTCCAAGTGTGGTGAACTGGAGCCTTTTTATTTAGGTCGACTTTGGTGGTGGAAATACTAACTTCCACAGTGTCTACATTTAAAAAGCTTCCTTATTAAACTTAAATAAATACTTTTTGTGAATCACTGCTTAATGTCCATTTTAGCTGCTATTGTGTATGATTTTGGTTTGTTTGTTTTAACTTTCCTTGTGTTGAGTCATTGACTTATTCCTTAAGCAAATTATTCTCAAAGAAAAAGGCTCTGAAAAACACACTTATTCGCTAGTCACTGGCATATCAAAGATTATTTAAAGTGAAGAATAAGGAACAAAAGAAGCTTGGATATAGCAGAGTTTATATAATATTCTTGTTAATGATATAGGAATTGAAATTTTAAAAAGTCTGGGTTTCTATCCCAACTCTCCTACTTAGGGACCATATGGTCTTTGGTTGTTGTTCAGCATCACTGAGTCCTGTTTCTCATATCTGAAAAGAGATCATCTGCATGTTTCACTGAGTTGTTTGTTCAGTTTGTACTTGTTGAGTGCCTACTATGTGCTGGGGTTTTTGTGAAGATTAAATGAGACAGCTGGTATAAGGCAAGGCATATGGTTGAGGTTTAACACATGAATCACCCAATTCTACACAAAGACTAAATGTCATCTACTGATCTTGCCAGGGACAGGAAATTGCCTTCAACTTTCTATAATTAGTTTCAACTGTTTTAAAGGAACCTCTGTGAGGAAGAATTATCTTAGTTCTGCTACAGGTAAGGTAGGTAGGGGGTTCAAGGAGAAGGTTCTCTGAGAATATAATCGCAATACTTGGTCTGATAAAACATTAATTTGTGAATTAATGTAAAAGTTAAATGCCATAACATATATTCTACTCATCGCAACTAGTTAAACATGTCACAAATTGCCTTAATTATGGATTAGAGTGCAAACCATCAGAAACTGCTGGAAAAATAGGAAGTATATGGTCACAAAATGAGGAGTCTAATCAATTGAGAATTTGTGAAATGGTCCATGAGAGGAACAGGATGCTAATAGAGATGTGGAAAGTATATTTTAAACTCTCACTGTGATTTTCATGCAAAATGATGCCATGATACCGACATTGCCTTAGGGAGAACTCATCTCTGCTCACATATCCCTCCTAAGGCAATCTTCAGGGAGGATGATTTCCTAAACTTAACAACTGGCTGCTCTGTTCAATGTACTTCCAGGCAAGTCACTTTGCAGAAAATATGTGTTTTGAATGGTCTTGATTTCAAGTACTCCTTGACTTTCTCCTCACTTACTCCATGTAATTCTAAATATCAAGAGCAAGAGGGGTTCTTAGACACCATTGAGTTCAAAGCTTTTATTTGACAGATAAAAAAACAGAGGCTCAAGTATGTAAAGTGACACACAGCTTATTCAGAAGGAAGGTCTAAAAAACTTGTGAATATGCAATAGAAAATAGTAGGTACTATTTCTTGATCACCTATTATGTTACAAACACAGGGCTAGCAAATGTCAATACATTATCTCATTAATTAACACAATGAACCTATGAAAAGATGTTGCTATTTTTATTTAAAAGAGGAGAGAATTTAAGTTCCAAGAACTGAAGTAATTTACTCAAGTAACGATTTATATATAATCTAAACATAAATGTTTGATTTCCAAACTCATCTTCGTTGAATTCTAAAAATTGCTTTCCTAGTGATATTTACTTTTAAAAAAAATTTCATGCCATAATATTGTAACCTAAAAGGCAGCTTTGCATTCCCCAAATGGAATTATTTTCTGATTGGTGTCCAAAGCCATATACAAAACTAAAAGTGGGGGTCAAACAAGGCAGGCTTTAATTCTATGACCGTAAAATAGAGAATCAGAAACTTGGTTTGCAGATCAACTTCTTATCAGGTAGGAGGTGAAGGAGTTAAAATATAGGGTTTCTTTAATGTGAGAGTAAAATTATTCATGTTTTTTTTCTGAGAATGGGTGGCGATTTCTCTGAATTTGGATCATGCTCCTTCTCTCTCCTTTTTTTATTTCTGTGTTTCCTGCAGAGGGGTGTGTCATTTGTGTGAACAGCATATTATAACTTGGTTATAGTGGACTGTGTTGCCATCTTGGATCTCACCAATTTAGCTAGTCTGGTCAGAAGAGGAATTTTTGCTCACAGGCCTTTCTGTTTCTTAGAGATAAGCAGAGTTAGGTCTATGTAGAAATTCAGCTTAGTCATATAGGCATTACACTCAACAGCAGTATGATAGTCTTTAAAAATTTGATATCAAAAACCATTAAGAACATATATATTAATCTGATTTTTTCCCACTTTATTAACTAGGTATTTTGATATAGACTTGTGATTTAGCTATAGCAACTGTCAAATGAAAATTCAGAAAGTTTTACTTAATATGAATATTTTATTGAGTGAGAGTACACTATTCCAGAACAGGAGGACTTCAGAACAAACAATGGCAAGTAGCTTTTCTCATGAAGGTTATAATAAGGTTCATAAAGTAGAAAGAGAAAGTTCATAAAGCTTTATTCTCATTGGTTATTTTACAGTATCTATCCTTTCAGAAGGAGCGGGTTTCTTAGATCATAGATGATTGGCTGCAAAGTCCTGAGTCATGCTGACAAGGAAATAAAGCTCATTTACACTTTAAGTAGATATTTCCAGAAATAGGTCTTTATATGTCTCCTTGAGCTGAGTGTAGGACATTGACTCAGATTTTTCCTGCCTGGCAAAGATTTTCCCTGATTTCATTTTAATTTTGATTTAACACAAATTTATAACTCAGACCAAAAAGAAAAAAGGTTTTGTTTGTTTCTTTTTTTTTCTTTAACTAGGAAACAAACAATTTGAGTATGTTAAGAAAACATAACCCTTCAGCAACCTGATTTATGATTTCTGGAAATACTTTTTACTATACTTTAGTAAGTTACTGGAAATTTTACTCCATTATTCAGGATACTAGTTAAAAAAAAGTTGTACTGTTCCATATTTATTCAGCCATGATTAATCGAGGGTTGAATAATAATTTTTAATTTCCATTTCTTGAATATATTTATTAATTTACCTCCTGCCAATACGTGGCTCTGGTTGCCACTATTTAGAATTTATTTCTGTTCTTCCTAAGTATAATTTGCATAATGGAATGACGAAATCCATTCACTAGCAGTTGGTTGTGGGGTGTTGGACAGAGTGACTGGGTTGTAATTAGTGGCATCTGGCCTCTGGTTTCATTAGCATGCAAATGGAAATACTAGAGGCCATGAGAGTCTGGCAGTTTCACAACAGTCACTACAATGCATATATACTTTTATGTCAGTGAGATTGCTTTTTATAAAAGAAAAATAATATATATATATATCTGAATGAATTTGATGGTCAGTCTATGTCCTGGAATCTTAACGAATTTTATTTTTGTCAGAGAAGAAAACAGGACTGCAATACATCAGTCTCAACCTTTCCTTTCTATTTTAGGCTGTCAAAAATGTAATCCAAGCTCTTATTTCTGCCTGGCCTGTTTCCATTCCCCAGTCGATTCCTTATTTATCTCCTTGTCTTCTTTATTTTCCCTCCATAAGCTAATTAGCTTTAGTTTTTAAAAAAATACATGTGTGTGTTTGTTTCTTATGGCATTACCTTATGAAGGAAATGACAAGGCTCTTTATTCCCCATTTCCCTCTATTTAGATCCCTCTCTCTGGACTTCATGTTTCTGTTATAACTTGGGATCACTGATGATGATGAATAATGATTAGAGCCAAATCCTGTTGGAAGCTTGGTATGTATCAAGGATTGTTTTGTCCTCCTTTAATTTTCTCAGTAATTCAATGAATTGGAACTACTAAAAGCTCTATTTTTGATTAGAAAAAGAAAAAGTAAAGTGAAATAAAAAGAAGAAAATGAAGCTTAGAAAGGCCCTGTAATTTTCGTAAAGCCATCTAGTTCATGTTACAGGCAGGATTTGAGTTCAAGCCTCTCTGACTGTGGAACCCCATTTCCTTAGCCATTTTTCTCTTCTACCTCTTAGAACAGAGAGGAATTTGGTCTGAAAAGAAATGTTGTGCCTTGAATATTTCCTAAGCAAGATAATTTTATAATAATAATAATAATTATTATTACTATTAAGGCTCATGATATGTAAAACTTGTCACAGTGAAAATTTTGTATGTTTTGCTTATTCTGATTTGTAATAGGATATTTCTTTCTTGATTTTTTCACCTTGGTATGATTTTATTTCTTGTCATCTCATGGGATGAGAACACCATTTTCCAGAGAGTGATGAAATGAAGAATCTCTGTTTCCTGAGATGTTTATTGATGTTATTTGAAAATGATGTTTCTTGGTCTATTAAGTTTGGGAATATTTGGATTAAATGTTATTAGAAAGTTTTCTTTACATCAAAATTTCTAAAAAGCATTTGAATAGGTTTGTGATTATAGCATTTCAAAAGAGGCTGTGAAAATATCTTTTTTTTTTCTTTTACTGCTTAATGTTCTGCTTGCCATCAATAAAGAAGTTGTGGAGTTTTCTGATTGAGGACTACTGGGTAAACAATACTTTTTCTAATATATCTATTTGACCTTGGGCAATAAATTATAATTTAGCACTATATTTTTCAAAGGTCTCTGGAATACCTTCGAATCATAGGTATTATTTATGCTCTGATCCATAGCAACCACTGAAATGCAGGATAGTGAAACATGTTTCATATTGTCACTGTAAAGATTAAAGGAGATAATACACACAAACTACAGTCTATTGCTTAATGGAGAGCAAATAATAAAGATTGCTTAATTTAAATATGAATCAGTTTTTAGAACTTAATATTATGCTCTTTTCCTTATCTACTGCAACTAATTTTGAAAAACCACAATTTGACTGACAGAAAGAAAAGCCCACTACCATCATCCTTAATAATCATCAGTAATCAGCAGTGAATTAATAGCAGTGGCCTCTCTCTGTTGCTGTCAATTACACACATTATTAATGGATTGACAAAAATCTGCCAAGGCATAGATTGTTAACAGGAATTGACACCTCAGTTATTGCTGGTGTCAGAAATTAATTTTGGAGAGTGTTACCATGCCACATTAAAATGCATGTTTCATTGGTTTATGATGTGGGATGGAAGGTCCTTTCTGGAAAGTGGTTTGGGTTGCCTGAAAAGGGAAAAATGCAGCCACGTGTCTGAGAGAGATGTGGAATGTGCACACACAATAGTTACTGATACATACCAACAACTGTTCTACAGATTTGAAGTTGTCAATCTGAAGCTTCATAAGGTTTTAAAATAAAATCTAGAATAATCTAAATTTTGTAGAAATTGAAAAATAACTTACTTTTAAATTATTAAATCTTAGAAAAAAAGAAACTGAAATCTTTATTTAATTCTTAAGATAACCTAACGAGAAAATTAAAGATGAGGAAATTGAGATTACATTTTCAAATTACTCAAGTTAAACTGTATTTGGTTAGTGAAAGAGCTTAGAGTTTAACACACTTTCAGAAATACAGATATATTTGTTTCCCCTTATTACATTGTCTCCCTAGAGCTCTTAAATTTGGTAGGAACAGTTGGTGAGGGGAGTATCAGAGAGAATGGTAAAGGGATCTCTGAAATAGTGCATAGAAAATGGCTTAAGTACAGCATTTCTTACTTGCCCCTGGGTGTTTGGTGCAAGACTGGCTTCACTGTATGTAGTGGGATGCCAACTCTATTTCCCTTTCTCAGGAGGTCAGTGATATTGGCATCATTTTTACATTATGTTTTTAGTCTCCTCTTCTGGCCTGTTAAAAGTGCTGTGATTACAACCAGCATTAATGAGGAGTTTGCCTGTGGTGACTCTGTTCTTACCAGCTGTGGCTGGGTTCTTGATCTATTCTGAATCGCAAATGCTATTAGATAGTATTCTTCTGGAGATGGGTCTTGCCCTAACTTTCACAGTAGGTTGAGTTCATAAATGTAAGATGGTGAGAATGTATCTTTCACTTGTAAAGATTTGGGACTATCTCCAGGATTATAAATACTCCTAGCCTTCGTAAACACCTTAAAGAATTTTTTTTAATCCTGAGTAAGTGATAAAATAACATAAAGAGCAGTGGTCATGGAATATTTATCTTAAGTTTAAAGATGAAAATAAACCCCAAATAATTAATCTATGTTACATAAGCTTGCAAGGCCATGAGAATAATCTTCCTCCTCATTTTGTCTTCATACTTTAATATACTAAATTTCTTAGATTCTCATATATGGCCTATTTTAACTGTCTTCTTGAATATAATTATCGAATCTTTGCATATCTATGCTCATAATTTATTTGTGCATTTTCCCCAACAAAATATCTATGTGGAACATTAGTTTTTGGTGGATTTTATATTTCTAACCATTTATTAATGTAAAAATGCTATGTATGACATTAATAGGTTGTATTGGGTCTGGCATAATGACTATATATGCATTTACCTCTTTAATTTTTTACTAAAATTTTTTAGGTAAAATATACACATAAAATTTAACATCTTTATCATTTTTAAGTGTCAAATTCAGTGGTAAAAAAATGCATTAATATTACTTTTTCCTCAATATCCTCCCTTTCCCATTACCATTCCTAACCTCTTTTATCCACTGATCTATTTGCCATCTTCATATTTGCCATTCATGAGTTCCAATTTTTTCTTCCCACATATTAATGAGAACATGCAACATTTGTTTCTCTGTGCTTGGCTTATTTTACTAAACATAATGATCTCCAGTTTCATTAATGCTGCTTCAAATGACGATTTTAATTCTTCCTTATGGCTGAATAGTATTCCATTGTGTATTTTTACCACATTTTATTTATTCGCTCATCCACTGATAGACACTTAGGCTGATTCCCTATTTTGAGTCTTGTGAATAATGCCTCAATAAACATGGGAACGCAGATAACTCTTTGATATATTGATTTTCTTCTTTTTGTATATACACCCAGTGGTAGAATTGCTGGATCATGAGGTAGTTCTATATTTAGTTTTTTGAGGAAACTCCATATTGCTCTCCATAATGACTGTACTAATTTTCATTTTCACCTCCAGTAAAATGAAAACAAAAAAACAAAAAACAAAAAACAAAATCTGTACAGAGGTTCCTCTTTCTCCACATCCTTTCCAGCATCTGTTATGCCCTGTTTGATAAAATCCCTTTTAACTGAGGTAAGATATCTCACCATGGTTTTGATTTGCATTTCTCTGATGATTGCTGGTATTGAGCATTTGCTATATGCCTATTGGTCATTTGTGTGCCTTCTTTTGAGAAATGTATCTTCAGATTTTTTCCCATTTTTTAAATTGGATTATTTGTGGGTTTTTGATTGTTTTGATATTGAATTGTCTAAGTTCCTTATATATTCTAGCTATTAATCCATTGTCAGATGAATAGTTGGCAAATATTTTTTCCCATTCTGTGGCTTGTCTCTTCATTTTGCTGCCTGTTTTCTTTGATGCACAGAAACATTTTAACTTGATAATGTCATTTGTGTATTTCTGTCTAGGTTACCACTGCTTTTGAGGTTTTACATAAAAATCTTTGTTTACAGCAATGTCTTAAAGCATATCCCTTAATTTTTTTCTAGTAGTTTCAGCTATGAGATTTAAGTCTTTAATTCACTTTGATTTAATTTTTGTGTGAGATAGGGGTCTAGTTTTATTGCTCTGTATATAATTATTCAGTTTTTTCAGCACCATTTATTCCATTGTGTATGCTTGCATTCTTAGTCAAAGATGAGTTGACTTTAAATGTATAGGTTTATATTTGGGTTTTCTATTTTGTTTGATTGGCCTATGTGTCTGTTTTTCTGCTAGTACTATGATGTTTTATTTTTTATTTTAGAGTTGTGGGGCATAAGTGAAGGTTTGCTACATAAGAGGTCGTATGCATGATTTTGCTCTTCTTTATCACTGCATAATATTCCATCATGTATACTTACCACATTTTCTTTTTTTTTTTCATTTTCTTTTTCTTTTTTTTTTTTTAGTTGGAGTCTCACTGTCGCCCAGACTAGAGTGTAGTGGCCACTCCCAGTCACCGCAGCCTCGACCTGCTGGGCTTCGGCGATCCTTCTGCCTCAGCCTCCCAAGTAGCTGGAACTACAGATGCTCGCTACCACACCCGGCTAATTTTTTTTTTTTTTATTGTAGAGATGAGGTCTCACCAAGTTGCCCAGGCGGGTCTCAAACCTGCGGGCTCAGGCAATCCACTCACCTCAGCCTCCCAAGGCATGGGGTTACAGGCTGAGCCACCGAGCCTGGCTCACATTTTCTTTATATAGTCCATTTCAATGCACATCTGGAATGGTTTTATGTTTTTGCTATTGTGAATAGTGTTAGAGTAAATATGTGTGTGCAGGTGTATTTTTTTGGTAGAGTAATCCATGTTCCTCTGTGTATATTCCCAGGAGAAGGGTTGCTGGATTGTATGGAAGCCCAATTTTTAGTTCTTTGAGAAATCCCCACAACTGCTTTTTGTAGAAGTTGAACTAGCTTACATTCCCACCAACAGTGTAGAAGTAGCCCCTTTTCCCCACAGCTGTGCCAGCACCTGTTGTTTTTGACTTTTTAATGATAGTAATCCTTACCAGTGTGAGGTGGTATCTCATTGTAGATTTGATTTGTATTTCTCTGATGGTTAGTAAAGCTGAACCTTTTTTCATGTGTTTGTTGGCTGCTTGTATGTCTTCCTTTGAGAAGTATCTGTTCATGCCCTTTGCTCACTTTTTAATGTTTTTTTTTTTCTTTCAATTCATGAGTTTCTTTTAGATCCTAGATATTGGGACTTTGTCAGATGTGTAGCTAGCAAATGTTTTTTTCCCCCCATTCCATGGGTTGTCTCTTTACTATCTTGATGATTACATTTGCTGTGAAGAAGATTTTGTTTGATAAGGTCCCGCCTATCTATCTTAGCTTTTGTTGCACTTACTTTTGAGAACTTGTTCATGAATTCTTGCCTACTCTGATGTTCAAGAGGGAGTTACATACATTATATTTTTATTTTATTTTAAAGACGTAGGGTACAGTTCAGGATTAGGTATACAAGTGGTTATCATACAGGTAAAGTTTAGGCCTTCTTTTGGCCCCCACTTTGCCTGGTTTGAGATCAGATACCCTTATTGATATTGTGCTGCCCACACATACCCTGGCAGCATCCTGCTATTGCCAATCCCTTTCTTACAGTATTAAGGTAAATGTTCAGGGTCCACTTATGAGTGAGAACATGTGGTACTCTGTTCTTTGTTTCTGTGATAGATCACTTGTTCAATTATTATAGTTTGAGGTTTTACATATAAGTACTTGAACCATTTTGAGTTGATTTTTTTGTATATAATGATAGGGTGGGCTTTTATTCTTCTTCTTGTGGCTAGCCAGTTTTCTCAGTACCATTTGCCAAAAATGATATCTTCCCAATGTGTGTTAATGATGTTATTTGATGGCTTAGTCAAAGATTAGTTGGTGGAGGGACTGTGCTTTTGTTTCTGGATTCTCTGTCCTGTTCCATTGGTTAATTTGTCTATTCCTGTATCATCGATACCATGCCATCTTGGTTACTATTAGCTTGTAATATAGTTTGAAGTCTGGAAATGTGATACTTCCAGCTTTGTTCCTTTTGCTGAGGATCACTTTAGCTATCTGCTCTTTTTTGCTTTCATATGAATTTTTGTATTGCCTCTTCTAGGCCTGTGAAAATGATGTTGGCCATTTTGGTGAGTATTGCATTGAATCTGTAGATTGCCTTGGATAGGATGAACATCTTGAAAATATTGATTCTTTCAATCCAAGAGCATGGGATGTTTTTCCTGTTTGTTTGCATCATCCTTGATTATCTGAGCAGTGTTTTGTAGTCCTCATTGAAGAACCTGTGTTGACTAGGAGGTGGGAGAATGAGCATCCTTGTCTTGTTACAGTTCTTAGAGGGAATGCTTCCAGCTTCGGCCCATTAAGCATAATGTTGACTAAAGTTTTGTTGTAGATGGCTCTTAACTGTTTTGAGAAATATTCTTTTGATGCCTAGATGTTCAAAGGTTTTTTTTTTTAATCAAAAAGGGATGTTGAATTTTATTAAATACTTTTTCTGTGTCTATTGAGACAATCATGTGGTTCCTGATATTATACCTGTTAATGTACTGAATTATGTTTATGAGAGTGTTGAAGCAGTCCTGCATCCTGATAATAAAGCCTGCCTGGTTGTGGTGGATGATCTTTGTTATGTGATGTTGTATATAGTTTGCTAGAATCTTGTTGAGAATGTTTGAGTCTATTTTCATCTGGCATATTGGCTTATAATTCTCTTTTCTTTTTGCGTATTTGCCAGCTTTGAGCATCAGGATGATATTAGCAACATAAAATAAGCTAGGGAGAATTCCTTCCTTCTCAATTTCCTGGAATACTTTCAGTAAGATTGGTATTATCTCTTCCCTGTATGTCTTGTAGAATTCAGCTAAGAAGCTATCTGATCTAGGGCTTTTTTTTTTTTTTTGGTGGGGATATTACATATAACAGACTTTATTTTCTGGGTTGTTGTTTATCTGCTTAGAATTTCATTTCTTCTCTTATCAATCCTGGGAGGTTGTGTGATGCCAGGAATCTTCCATTTCCTCTAGGTTTTCTAGTTTATTTGCATACAGATGTTCATAGTAATCTCTGATAATCTTTTGAATTTCTTCAGGGTCAGTTGTGACATTGCCTTCTTCATTTTTAATTGTGTTTTTTTTTCAGTCTTTCTCTCTCTCTCTCTCTTTTGGTAATCTGGTCAGAGGTCTTCTGACAATCTTATTTATCCTTTCAAAGAACCAACTCAGCTTATTGTTTTCTTGATCCTTTCTATGATATTTTTGTCATCTATATTCTCAATTGTTACTGTTTTTAGTAATCTGGATTTTTTTACTGAATTTAGGAGTTTATTTCTCTTGCCTTTCCAGCTTTCTTAGGTATGATTTTAGGCTGTTTATTTGTGATCTTTCTATTTTATTGAGATGATGCAATGTTATCAATTTTTTCTCACAGTATTGCTTTTTGTGACACCCCAGAGGTTTTGACAAGATTATCTTTGGTTTTTGATTTTTGTTCCAGAAATCTTTTAATTTTAGTCTTGGATTCTGTGTTGATCCAAAAGTCATTCTGCAGCATGTTGTTTAGTTTTCATATCCTGGTGTGTTTTGGGGGATTTTGTTGTTGGTGACGTTTATTTTTATTTTACTTTGATATGAAAAGATGCTTGGTATTAGTTTAACTTTTTTGAATTTGTTCATACTTGATTTACGCTGAGAATATGATCAATCTTGGAGTGTGTGTCATGTGCTAATGAGTAGAATGTATACTCTGTAGTTTTTGAGTGAAGTGTTCTTTACATATCTATTGGATCCATTTGGTCAAGAGTCAAGTTAAACTTCTGACTCTCTTTTTGTCTCTATGATTTGTCTGGGTTGATAATTGGGTATTAAAGTTTCTGACTATGATTGAATGAGTATCAATGTCCTCTTAGTTTATGTAGTAATTTTTTATAAAACTGGGTGCTCCTGTGTTAGATGCATATATGTTTAAGATGGATATTTCTTGCTGATGGAGATAGTCTCTTATTACTATGTAATGTCCTTCTGTGTCCTTTTACATTTTCATTTGTTTGAAGTTTGTTTTGTCTAGTATAAGAATAGCTACCCTATTCTTCTTTGTTTTCTATTTGCTTGGAATTTGATTTTCCAGCCCTTTACCTTGAGCCTGTGGGTGTTCTTTGCAGTGAGATGGCTTTTCCAGAGGCAGTAGAATGTTAGATCACATATCTTTATCCAGTTTGCTACTCTATGCCTTTTTAGTGGCACATTCAGTTCATTAACATTCAAGTTAATTATTGATATGTGAGGGTTTACCTTTTTCACAAGTCTCTTAAAAGGTATCTTTGCCGGGCTCGGTGGCTCAGCCTGTAATGCCGCGCCTTTGGGAGGCTGAGGTGAGTGGATTGCCTGAGCCCGCAGGTTCGAGACCCACCTGGGCAGTGAGACCTCATCTCTACAATAAATCAAAAAATCAGCTGGGCGTGGTAGCGCATGCCTGTAATTCCGGCTACTCGGAAAGCTGACGGGGAAAGATCACCGGAGCCCAGCAGGTCAAGGCTGCAGTGGCCGGGAGCGGCCACTGCACTCCGGTCTGGGCAACAGAGTGAGACTCCAACTCAAAAAAAAAAAAAAGATATCTTTGCTTCCTTTTTATTATATATAAATTTTAGATTTTGTGGGTGATCTGTATGCTCTGTTAACTTGGTGCTTGTTTGTGATTTTGCATTGAGTGTAACTGTTCTTTCATTTTGAACTCAAAACTTTCTTAAGCATCTCCTAGAGAGCTAGTCTGGAGGTGGTGTATTCTCTTGGGGATTGGATGTCTGTGAAGGATTTTCATTCTTCATCACTGATGAAGCTTATCTTGGCAAGGAGGAAATTCTTGATTGGAATTACTTATTGTTGAGAATATTAAAAATGGGTCTCCAGTTCCTTCTGGCTTGTAGGGTTTCTGGTGAAAAGTCTTTAGCCTTATGATTGATCCACCCTGGTGTGTGGTTTGACCCTTCTTTCTAGCTGTTTTTAGGTTTTTTTTCCTTTCATGCTTATTTTGTGGAGGCAGATTTCTATGTGTCTGGGAGATGTCTTCTCATGTAATACCTTGAAGATTTTCTCTGAATCTCTTGTGCTTGAGTGGTCACCTCTCTAGTGAGATATGGGAAATTTCCTGGACATCCTCATGGAAGGCTTGTTACAGGATGTTCCCAGTTTCCCATTCTGTTTTGGGGATTCAAATCAAATGGAGATTAGACTTCTTTATGTAATCTACACTTCTTGTGGGTTTTGCTTATTTTTTTTTTTTTTTTAGACTTTTCTTCTTGTTTTTGTCTGAATGGGCTAATTCAATATTTTGATCTTCAGGTTTTGAAATTATTTCCTCTGCCTGACTGATTCTGTCCCTTGGGTCTGTTACTGTGCTTTCAAATTCCAGGAGGAATTCATTTCCAGGACTTCAGAATAGGCCTTTCTCATATTGGTCAGCTCAACTTTTACTTCCTGCATGGCTTTTGTTGCCTGGGTGATATTTGCCTCCAATTTCTTATGATTTTCCTTAACTGTTTTGTCAACCAAGTCTGAATTTTGTGTCTGTCATCAGGTGCAGGTTTTCTTGTTGGCTTCCATTGTTTGGGGGACTGGAAGCTACTTTTGTAGATGATGTTTCTTTATAGCTTTGAGGATTACTGGTGTTTTCCCCTTGATTCTTCCTCATCTGTGAAGAGAAACTCTTCTTTTTTTATTGTTATTTTTTAGTTTTGTTGTTTTGTAACTAGATATGGTCTTGCTGTCCTAGGGTTTTTTCTGTCATTCAAAATACTTCACACAGGGAGGGGGGTGGCATTCACTTCTGCTCTGTCACTCTTGCTAAGCAGTGCTCCAAACTCAAAGTGACATTGTAGAGTTTTTCTCATGGTCAGACGGGCCAGATTGCTTTCTGACCCAAATTGTAAACTGTGTGTGGGGATCAGGTGGGGGAACAGGCCCCCCTGGCAGCTCGGAGCATTGCAGGAATTTCAGCAAATTTTGCATTTTGCAGCCCAAAATCATTCCCACTGGGAAACATTTCCTTCATGTGCCTTTTACATCTCCCTCTCTGCCATCAAAGTGTTTGCTCTACACTTAAAAAATGCAGATTCTCCATCATTGAGGGACCTGCTATTTGGACATGAGGGTGGCAAGGAATACTTTCCTGGTCTGGGGAGGGAGGCTGGTCTCCAGATGTTAGCAGTAGGCACCAAGTGAGTGTGACAGGCAGGTAAGTATTCCTGACATAGGAGCTGGCCACCAAGCACAACAGCAGGAAATGTACTCTTGGAGGCTGAAGGGCATAGTTGTTCAGAGCACATGTGTGTTCTCAATTCCATGTGGGGCCTAGCTGCATGTTACTGTGACCTAACCAGGTCTCCTCTAACATGAGACCAATGTTCCACACATGACTGGGAGGAGGGGAACCAACCCAGACCCTGTTTGGAAGCACTTACTTCCTCTAGCACATAAAGCAGGGCTGCAGATCTTATGTAAGCTTGGTGCCCAGCAGGAATGGTGTCTTCTGGTTCCAACATTAGCTACCCAGACTCTCTCCTCCTTGGTCTCTATGCAGTCCAAGTGTCATCTGCAGGATGCAGGGTACTTCTTCCATTTAAAACTGTTCAAGCTGCCAGAGTTTACAGGTGGCTGGGTCCATCCTCTCTGTTCCACTTATCGAGAGGAGAGTAGGTTGTCTAATCTCTGGTGGCCATCTTGGATCTTTCCCCATTATTAAGCCATTTTAGTTTCTATAGCTTTGCAGTACATTTTTAAGTTAGGTACTGTGATGCCTCCACCTTTGTTCTTTTTGCTCAGGATTGCTTTGGCTATTAAGGGGTTTTTGTGGTTCCATATATACTTTAAGAATTTTTTCTATAGTGAAAAATTTAATTGGTGTTTTAAAGGGATTACATTAATCTGTAAGTTACTTTATGCAGTATTGTTATTTTAACAATATTATTGCCATTCTTGGATATGGAATATATTCCTTTTTTTGTGTCCTCTTCAAATATTTTTCATCAGAGTATTATAGCTTTTATTTGTGTTGCTGTTGTTGTTAGATTGATTCTTAGGTAATTTATATTTTTTGTAGCTATTATAAATGGGTTTTAAAGTTATTTTTCTTTAGATTGTTCCTTGATGAATAATATAAATATTATTGATTATTGCAAGTAGATTTGTATCGTGCAACTTTACTGAATTTGTTTACCAGTTCTAACAGTATTTTTGTGGTATCTTTTGGTTTTTCTAGGTATAAGAAACCCCTAAAAATGTTAATTTGACTTCTTCCTTTCCTTTGTTTATGCTGTTTCCTTTTTTAAATTTTGTTTTGTTTTGTTTTTGCCTACTTGCTCTGGCCAGGAATTCCAGTATTATGTTTAATATGTTTGGTGGAAGTGAACATCTTTATTTTGTCCCAATCCTTAGAGGAAAGGCCTTTAATTTTTCTCTGTTCAGAACAATGTTAACTGTTATTTTGTCCTATACCTCATACAGCATGGTGCTGTTGAACAGTCAGTCTTATTTAACATCTCCTTTGACTGAGTTATAGAGCAGAGTTTCCAGGGCTGAGCTTGTAGTTCCACTTATAACTTTGTCTCTGCCTGTCATCATAGGAATTATTTCTTCAGGCTGTCATTATAGTACTCAAGGATTAAGGCAAGGATAATTCTTCTTACAGGTCACCCAAGGTGGTGATGAGGCTGGTTGACCACTTCAGTCTCACTTTTTCCAGTGTAAAAACTGAGAGTAGAGGAGAGATTTTTAAAAAAAACTCAATGCCAGGCAGACTGAAGCTAGGAAGGGAGTTGTGTGTTTAGAGGTTGCATCTCTCTCTCTTTTTTAAATCTTAGTGCTGTTTTTGTGTTTTTGGTTTCCTGCTGGGAGATTAAAGCCAGTTTGCTTCTATGCTGCCGTTTTGAGACCAAAAGTCTACCTCTTCCTCTTTGACTCTCATAATCATCTTTATTAGTCTGCTAGGACTGTAACAACAAAATACCGCAGATCAAGTGTCTTAAATAATAGAAAGTTATCATGTCACAGTTCTTGAGGCTAGAAATCCAAAATCAAAGTGTTGGCAAATTTAGTTCCTTCTAATGACTCTCTTCTTCACTCATTATCATTATGTCGTCGCATGGCCCTTTCTTTGTATGTCCCTTCCTCGTCTCATAAGGACTCCAGTCATATTAAATTAGGGTCCCACACTGTGGCTTCATTAATTATGTCTTTAAAAGTTCTATCTCCAAATACTGACATGTTGGATGTTAGCACATCAGTATAGAAATTTTAAGTCTATAGAATCATGCAAAGAAGAAGATAGAAGTTGATCCCCAGCTTTCAGGTAGACAATAACTTATCCTTGTTATAAAGATGAGGAAACTGAACTTTGAACAAACTGTCTTGCTAAAATGTGAGTAAGGCACTTAGCTTTGCTGTATAGCACTGGAGAAACAAACACAGAAGCCATGTAAAAGTCTCTGTCAGCTACAAACATGGAAAATTGTAAACCATCAGCACAAAGGTTTAGGTGACAAAATTAATCTGCAGAGGCCAGTCATTGAAATAAAGTAGTTTGGAGTGGGGGTTTCAAGAATGCCAGAAACTGAAACCTCTCCTACCTAGAGCTATAATCATGATTTTTATGATGGATATTTATTGAGCACTGTATGCTAAAGGATAAGATTATTGTATATACATGTTTGCATACACACACAAAGAGAAATGATCTATCAGTATCTTTATTTTCTTGAAGAGGTGCTAGAGAGATTTAACATTGTCAGTGGGAAAACCGTTTTTACATACTGGCTATTTTTCATTTCAAAAATCTGGACTCACTGTGGACATCTGCATCTTGAGTTTGCAGCTTCCATGTGTCAGTTCACATTCTTTTACTTTCAGGAAGCCTGATAAAGAAGCCTGTTATGAGTCCCTCTTTGAAACTGAGATCAGATTCTTTCCAAAAAGTAAATAAAAGTAATATAGCTGCCTTAGTTTGTTTGTGCTACTGTAACAAAATACCTGAGACTGTGTGTTTTACAAGTAATAAAAATGCAATTTTCACAGTTATGGAGGCTGGGAACTCCAAGATCAATGTGCTAGTGTTTGAGGTCTTGTGGGGGCTTTCTTGTTGCATCATACCAGGATAGAAAATGTGAACGCTGTGTCCTCACATGGCAGAAGGCAGAAAGGTAAGAAGAGGCCTAAGCTAGTTTCCTCCAGTTCTTCCAAAAGGAGCTCATTTGTTCATGAGGGCTCTACCTTTATGACTTAATTGTCCAAAAGGCCCACATCTTAATATCACAAAATAAGGATTAGATGAATTTTGGAGGTGACACCATCATTCAAACAATAACAAGAGAAAACGTAAGCTTATTTTGCAATATATTTCCAGCTGCAGGCACATTTTCTCAAGATGAGGTTATACACTTATTATTCCAGATGATTTATATGTTCATGATATTTGCAACCTTTTCTACTACATACTATCCCCCAGCTCATCAATGAAATACCAGTTACCATCTTTTTCATGCTTTGATTTTTTTACAAGTCTATGAGATCAGCCTCTCTGATTTATGTATTTTTAAACATTTAAGACCAAGTCAATTGTTTCCAATTTTTCCCATCCCATTGAATAAAAAAGGATACATTAGAATAAAAATGAAGATGATAATAGTCAAAGTAATTAATAGTTATTAAGCACCAAGAATTGAGATATCTACTATAATTGTGTGTGTACATGTGTATGTAATTACAGCTCATCTTTAGAATTCTATAAAAAGATAAGTTCCATCATTACTCTTACACAAAGAAATTGTGTTTGGCATAATCATTCAAATTTTTAAAAATCAGGTGATAATGATAGTATTGTATTCTTCCTAAATCCAATTTCATCTTCCATGGTTTCAGTCACTAATGGAAAACCATGATCAAAATATAGGTGAATACAGTACAATAAATATTTTGAGGGAAAGCCTACATTCATATGTGTTATAACAATATGTTGGTATAATTGTTTTATTTTGCTGTTAGTTACTATTGTTAATCTTTTAATGTGCCTAATTTATAAATTAGACTGTATTATAGGTATGTATGTATAGAAAAATTAGTACCATCATTTATTTCTTAATAAAAGGGATATGTTCTGAGAAATGTGATGTAAGTGATTTTCTTGTAATGTGAATATCATAGAGTGTACTTACACAAACCTAGATGGTATAGCCTGCTATACATATAAGCTACATGGTATAACTTGTTACTCCTAGACTATAAACCTGTACAGTATTTCTGTACTGAATACTGTAAACAACTCTATTTGTATATCTAAATAGATTTAAACATAGAAAAGTTAATGAACTACAGTACAATATTAAGATGACTATAATATCACTAAGCAATAGGAATTTTTTATTTCCATTATAATCTAATGTGACCAACATTATATATGTAGTGTATCATTGAATGAAATATCATTATGTGGTTTATGACTGAATATAAGTTTGGGTACTATTCACAGTGTCAGGCATCAACTGGGAGCTTTGGAATCTATTCCCTGCAGATAAGGGGGGACTGCTGTATTATAATTAAAGTTTTATGAGTCTAGGTACTAGGTCACACATATCTTCTCCAATCATAATATATCTTTGAAAAATTTTGGCATGGAACCAAGGTATATTTTAATATTTTTCTAAAATTATAGCATCTTTAGGTACTTCTGTAAAATTTTTTATGATTCTGAAAATTTTGGAGGCTGCATTGTAATAAATGTATGGAAACATGTCTAACTATTTTTAAGAGTATAGAATCACAACTGAGCTTTTAAATCTAACTCAGAAAATCACTTTTACGTTTTTGTGTTGAATTTAGAAGGTATTACATATATACTTATTAATATCAGTTGATGTTGAATGAATTGACAATGCAGGCATTTATAATATAAAATTAATAATTATAAGATATATATAAGCAAAGGGGGCAACATTATAATGCAGTAGCTCACATTTACTATATATTAGCCTAAGTGTTAAATACTTTGTGACTTAACTCATTTAATTCTTACATAACTCATTCTGAGTTAAGACAATAAGCATTCTTATGTTACAGATCAGAAAACTGTGTAACATATAAATTAAATAAATTATGTCAGTGGACTTGCTGAAGGTTAGAATCTGCCCCAGATTCAACACTAGCACTCATATTGCTAATCAATGAGTGTAATAATCTTAATGGTGATGAGAATATTGATATAGAAGTTATATGATAATGATTGAAATAGTGGCTTTATATATTTTTAAATTAGTGTGGGAGATTATTTATATGAAAATTCTGTATAATGACCTCCCTGTTTACTTGTGATTTGCAGCTCCTCCTGTTATTGAGAGTCTTTGGCCATCCATTGAATCTGGGTCAGCCTTCTCTCTTTCACTAATAGAAAGCAGAATAAACAGTGGTCTGTCAGAGGGCTTGAGTGATTCTACTCTTTTTCTTGGAATGCTGCTACATATTATCAACAAATCTGTAGCTATTCATCTAGAAGATAAGTAATAACATAAAGATGATATAGAAGCTAAGACCATCTCACAACAATATTCACTACCAATCAGGTAAGAGCATGACAATCATATCCAACAGACATACCTGCACAAACCATAGTTGAGTGTCAACATGTGAATACAACCTTCTGAAAAAAACAAAACAAAGCACTCTGCTGACCCTTAGACTTGGGAGCAATAATAAATGTCTAGTTTTTATGCTCCTGAGCTTTGGTATAGTCTGTTATGCATAAAAAGCTAATTAATGTAGCAATTGATAACCAGAATAAGGTGATGCTATAATAAAAAATAAAAAATGTGACATTAGCTTTACCTAGGGAAATAAGGAGAATCTATAAAAAGAAAAAGTTAGCAAAAAATTGAAAATGAGAAAAATAGCAAGAAATTTTTTTATTATAAGCTTAAATTGTATGTAGTAGCAAGAACAATCCAAATACCTGTAGCCAGCTGTTAAAAAAAAATTTAAATTATTAAAATTATGGTTTCAGATAAGGGAGAATGCTGAAAGGGTCAGCGGTGTGTAGGAGAGTAATCATTTGTATACAATAAGGTGTAAAGTAAAAGGCACTCATTAACAAAATAGCTGACCAGTTTGAAAGTAGTATTACAAAAAAAAAAAATATATAGTTGCCAGTCACTATTTGCTAGGTTAGAAATAAAATAGCATCTCATCTTTAGTTTCTCTAGCTAACAAAAATTCTCAGAGAAAAATGCAGCTTGGGTTATAGATAAAATCAAGGACGTTAGCTGGACTCGGTGGCTCAGCCTGTAATCCCGCGCTTTGGGAGGCTGAGGTGAGTGGATTGCCTGAGTCCGTGGGTTCAAGATCCGCCTGGGCAACTTGGCAAGACCTCATCTCTACAATAAAATAAAAATAAAAATAAAAATTAGCTGGGTGTGGTAGTGCGCGCCTGTAGTTCCAGGATTGCCGGAGCCCAGCTGGTCGAGGCTTCAGTGACCGAGAATGGCCACTGCACTCCAGTCTGGGTGATAGAGTGAGACTCCAACTCAAAAAAAAAAAAAAAAAAAAAATCAAGGATGTTTCTGCAAGAACATAAGTTAAAATATCAGAAATAAATTATAGCCCCCCCCAAAAAAAGATCATCTAGGAATATTAAGGGTATTGTTTGTAGCCATCTGACATGCCTAAAGTTTCTGTGGCATGTTTCAAAACAGTGATTGCAGTTTTGCCAAGTGAAATTTAATGAGATTAATAATAGGTTCCTACAAATTTTAAGAGTGTTGCATGGGAGAAAAAAGACTAATTTGGATTAAAACATTCTAAGATGATTTAGGCATCTAAACATCCTCTGAGATCCCAAATTTGTATAGAATCGAAGTATACTGTTTCAGTTGTCACTGTAAATGAAGATTATTTCTTCAGAAGATTACAAGGAAGGTAATAAAAAAGGAAGACTATCTCAGAAAGTAGAGCTAAGGTCCAAAAGAAGAGTGCGGAGATACATGGCAAATAATATACTAAAGATACATTCCTAGGAGAAGAACCTAGAGGACATTCCCCCTATTAGAGTATGTGTGTAAGAGTGGGAGGGTTGATGTGCAACATTTGTCCACTATGTTTTCTGAATTGGTATGAATCAGTGATGCTTTGTGTCTCCCATTCTTCCCTTCCACTATAGGACAGTGCACTGTAGATATCCTGTGACTATCTTTTGTTACTATTTTATGTCAGGTATGTAGGAGGCAGATAACTTATGTTTTTAATTCATAGCTCTCTGAATCAAAGGAGCCAACATCCAAGGAACTTCATCCACACCCAGTGTATGGCATAACATCTTGTACTTCAGCCTTGTGTTATAATTTGAAGAGACTTTTGGAAATTATGTGAAGTGTAAATGTATTTTGTGTGGTTAAAATATTTAAATAATTTGGACCAAAGATCAGATCATAGTAAATAGATTGCATTAATGACCCAGATAATAGTCACCTGTTCCTTGAAAGTTTCTGATTTTTACTCACTCTGACCCTTGGCTGGGTCTCATGACCTGCTTTGGTGAAAATAATATGGTATAAGTTAACAACTATTGAGCTAAGCTTGAAAAGGTTTTTGCACACATCTGTTTGCTCCTGTTGAAGATTAGGCTGACTTGCTTTTAGATTCTTGCTTCTACAGTAAGAACAAGGAGTAGTCCATCTATTGGAAGATAAGGGATCTCACTGAGAACAGCTAAGAGATTTCAGTTGCCAACCAGTCAACCTTCAAAAGTTGTCTTGCCTAATCAACCCAGATTTGACCACCAATGTATGAGATAGCTTAGCCAAGACAGGAAAATCAAGTAGCTTAACCTACGCTAACTTGTTGATGCATAAGTTTGTAAGCTTTATGGATTACTTCTATTTTAATAAAATATATTTTGGAGTAGTTATTCTACAACAATAGTGACTGATTAAACTTTACCAACTGTGGGCTAATAAAAATTCACATAACTTCAGCCTTTTCATCTACAATTTGTGGACAAATTGACCTTAGGTTGTGATTACATTAATAATGGGCAACTTGGCGAGACCTAATTTCTACAGTAAATCAAAAATCAGCCGGGCGTGGTAGCACATGCCTGTAGTTCCAGCTACTTGGAAGGCTAAGGTGGAAGGATCGCCGGAGCCCAGCAAGTCGAGGCTGCGGTGGCCGGGAGCAGCCACTGCACTCCAGTCCGGGCAACAGAGTGAGACTCCAACTCAAAAAAATATATAATAATATAATAATTAATTAATTAATTAACATTTACAATATATTTTACATAGTAAGGCTCAAATAAACATTTTAAGTGAATAAATAGTTAGTATTCAATAAGCCTTTTCAAAAATTGCACTGTAGTTGTTATGCTGTCAGAATAATTGTGAGGTTTTTCTCCACTCCCCTATATTGGAGAACAAGATGATGCCTTTGGTTTTTTTCAAAACAGATTATTCTGCCTCTGTAATGGGTATCTGTGGGATTGACTGAAGAACAATGCCCTATTAGAAATCATAGCAGTTTGGAGAAAGCCAGGAAACATTTTCTATTGAGATAGTGATTAAAGAGTCTTTCTTAGAGAAAAGGTAGTAGCTAAGTGCTTTGTAAAAATAACAAAGCAGGATCATTAGTCTAAAGAAAAAATAGCACTGTCAGAGATTATATATTACACCTTTTAAAGGTAAGTAAGAAGTCAAAGTCATTGTCCCAACCTCATGAAATACTTTTTTTTCTAGATAGGTTTACACTAATAACACTGTAATTTAGCCAGCTAACTCTTCTTTACAGAATTTTTTTCTCTTTTTGCAGTCAAGTATTGTAATATGTAAAAAAGTACTGTCTAAGTTTTAGCTTTGATTTTATTTTGGACTAGTGGCATTAAACCTATACCAGATACAGGTGGTATTTGACATAAGAGAAGCAAAAAGAGCATACATGTTAGTTCTTGGTCAAAAGTAAATTAAAATACTGAGGAACCAGGAGTTATTGCGAGCCCTATTAAATTTACTCTTGCTGCTGAGGAATACAAAGGAAAGTTGTAGTGGTAGAGCTTTGGCAGAGATCCAGGATGAGGAATTAAGACAATTGCAATAATGAATTGAGATGTAATATCTCAGATATTATTCCTATTATAAAAGTAATTTAACAGCATTATCTCATTTTTCTTATTTGTACCATACTAAAATACAGAGTAGATGATTTCTAAAATCACTAAAATTCAAAATCTTGCATGTAACTCCCCTTTCTTCTACTCAAACCCTCTATTTCAGGGGCTGAGTAGGTCTTAGATGAGGGCTTATTCATACTTCCTAGTGTTGGAATAGGGGAGCCAGGATCAAGGATACCATGAGTGATTTTACTCAATGTAGTGTCCATAGGCACCAGAGAGTCTTGAGACTCAACATAATGTCCACTTCTAACCTTGCTCATGTGCTTTGAACTTGACATTTGAAATATATATATTTTATTCAACTTTGTTTCAGCACAAATGATGACATTGTAGTAACGTTGCAAACTTTCCTTGAGTGTGTGTTGAAAAATTCAATTGTCTTTTGAAAGATGCATAAACAATAAACTACAGCAGTGTATGACTTACATGTGAGAGGTATGCAGAGAGAAGCACCTGCTATGAGGACTCTGATAAATCTTCAAAAACAAAACATGTCTGAAGAGGATATTAAAATATAAATTAAAGTATTTTACAGAGAAGATAAAAAGGAATCTACTGGAGAAAGGGAACTCAGGTCGTTAATTCAGATGGTTGGGCTCTCATGTGAGATGCCTAGACTTGGGACTAACTCAGAGAAGTGGTCACAAAAAATATTTGTTAAAGTTAGTGGAATTAAAAGGAGTTTCTTCTGACCTCTGAATCTGAAGGGGATATAGATTATTCAATTTTATTTCTTTCCAAATTGAGATATTAGACTTGTATTAAAAAGTGCCATAAATAATGTTTCATGTGTGCAGTTGTTTGCTTGTGTAGGGGTATATCTGCATGTTTTGCAGTGTATATATGTATATTTACTGGTGCATGTATGAGTCTAGTGGAGGCAATTTCTGAATTTTTGCTAGTATAATCGTTGTGTTTCCACACCTCATGTCTATAGTCTGAGCAGGCCTTATAGTATCACCAAAAGACCTAATTGTATAACAACAATCTTTTGAATGTTATGGATGTGAGCTCCAGCAGAACATGACAGTAGCCCCAGACAACATATGCAAATTGAAGTCAATCTACATGCAAAAACTAATTGAATATTAATTAAGACAAGTTCTTGGCTCAGTAGATAAGAGTGGCATGATAAGTTACCAATGTCTCTCTTTAGTCAGCCAAGAAGAGTGGAGGCCCAAGTGTTGCTTTTTTTAAAATCTTTCTTCTGGATGGTGACTGGGCTATTGAATTGTCATGTGCTGTAGTTTTTTTCCTTGTCTGAATTATCACACGGCACCCTCCATGCCATCCTACTTCTAACTTCTTTTTTTATTCCATCTCTTCATACATTTTTTCTTCTTTTCCTAATAATCGTTTTTTCACATTCTACCTAATAGCTTCTGTTCAGCACTGAAAAGGAAATATAGAGAATTCACATCAGTGGAGTAGCATGCCACCCAAAGTGTTTGATTATATATCATAACTAAATCTCAAATTTATCTAGAGCATCTTGGAGGTTTTAGTATCACCCATTCCGTGTTTGACTCAAAGAACAGAAAATGCTCATTAAGCCTGCACCAGTCATTTTAGAAGCAAAAGATTCCTAAAACCCCAAAGTTCTTATCGTATCTTCTCTGAGTCTGTCTGGCTGTCCTGACAGAGTTAAAAATTAATATCCTGGCTTTTATTTTGATATGTAAGTCATATAATATTTCTATTTGTTTCTCCTCTTCAGCTCTAAAAGTTAACAAGCAATATGGAATTTTAGTGCTATTATTTCATAAAAAGTTCAATGAAAGTGATTCCAATAACTTGGGTTCTTATTTTGAACTAGCTACCTGGCTCTCATCATTAGAAAGCATAATAGCATAATGATATTTGTCTTATCCACTCCACTGGGCCACTGCAAGTCTTGTGGAGATAATGGATGAGAAACTGTTGGGTGTAATGCTATTTAGATACAAGGAGTTGTTATGCATATATATATTAATCTTGTATTTATACTTCTTTTCCAAAAATGACTTTATGTAGCTAATGCATATTCAATGAAATAAGAAAGTATTTTATTTAAATCAAAACAAATTAGGGTAAATTTTAAAAAATTGGTTATTCTATTCTGCTTTTTTCTAACCCTCTAGTCGTCTATTTTTCGGAACTAGTCATATGACTTAATCTCTAATACTTTTGTGTATACTATGTTTAGAACTATTTTTCAAAGTAATTGACGATAACTCTATCCAGAATGTCCAGTAACTTTTATATACTGACATTTAATAAATGCTTTTTTTCCTTACTATTTATTTTGCTATATACTCCCTGTGGACATGAATAAAAGATAAATGAAAATTATTTCCTTACAGTGATAAAAGGTAATTAAAAGGGTTGTCTCATTTTTTGTGCCTTCAGGAAAAATCTCATGACCTTGACAATATTATCCAAGATTAATAATCTCTTCCCACTTCTCTGTACAAACTTTCCCAGCGTATTAAACTAAACTACATTATATACTCCCCAATTCCTTATCACATTTTTGTGTCTATTGCAAGACATTAAGTTTCTTTTATATTAAATGTCTATTTTTGATTCTCTAAATAGGAATATTTCTTCATCCTCCAATAATCAGCTCTACAGTCTCCTGCTTTGATGTGCTCTTTGTCACTTTAGAATTATTAGTTTGGGAGCAGGCAGAAAAGAGAACAGATAATAAGCAATCTAAGGGCAAGGACTATACTGATTGATACATGTCTTCATCTCCATTTTCTAGCACAGGCTTGAGAAGATAGAGGTCATTCAATCCATGTTCAGATAGGATGGCTGTAAATGTGAGGAGAATTTGATCCCATTTGAGGCTATGCTAACATGAATGGCTTTATTAAGGAAAAAGTTCCAGCCTATTTCACAACTTGACAGAATCCTGCAGCATAAGCTAGCATACTAGTCTAGAAAATCTGCCAAAATGATCCTAGCAGCACCTCATCATTTTGGACCACTGATCCAAAGATCAAAAGTGATTTTTGTGACTTCATTAAGCCAACTGTCAATGAAATCTTGAACACATTCTTTGAATTTAGGACTTTCTTCCAGCCAGCCACTCCAATCACATAAGTGGTCATTTGGACTTTAGTGCCATCAACTCTGCATTGTTGCTGGAGTGTTACATTTAATTCACTGTTACAGAGTTGAGGGGAGTGAGCAGAATTCATCTTTTTTTTCACACTGCTGCCCCTCAATAGATTTTCTTCCCAAAAAGACTACAGTGAACAGAGTCGGGGACTTGTGAAGCTATTTATCTTTAAATCTAACACCCCTGTTTCTGTTCTGTACACTCCTACCCTCATGAATTTTCCAAGGTCTTCTGAGTTGTTTTCATGAGAAGATATGGAACAAAAGCAGGTTTGTCGTGATTAGATAATCTTGGCACAGAACACCTGAAAGGTCATTCAGTCTTTTGTCTCTGAGTCTCTGAAACAACTAACCTTCTTTGAAAGTAAATGAAATAAGTCTTTTTGCTGCTAATTTGTTTCAAAAATAGGAAATGGTAGAACAATAGGTACATTATGCAGAATGTTTCTGAAAGAGAACTTTTATAAATTGATATTTTAGAAAACCAGTGGGCTGCAGACGAGACACAGCATCCTCTGTTGAGCTTTCAGCAGTAACAAAAGTGTCATTTGAGTACATTCTTTAATCAAACTTTTTGTAATCTATACCCGATGTGTGCAGAGTTAGGTATTTGGGACTGAATAATATATTCCAATGCCTCCTACTTCCATGAGATATAAGATGCTGCTTTATCAAGTTCATTTTTCACAGGAGGGAGTTCAAACAGATAGAGAGGTTGAGCAGTACATCCAAGGTCATACTGAAAGTGAAAGGTTGAAATATATCTTCTCATCTTTTTCTTTAGAGTCAGTACTCCTGTTTGCTTGCAAAAAAATTACTAAAATGACCAGTTTGTCACCCAGCTAGCTACCCCTACAATCTCTCCTATCTGGTAACAACTACACCAATTTAGATCAGGTTGTTAGAGAAGTAATTTACTCTCAGGTAAGGCAAGATTCCTTTGTGAGCACTAGAAAATGAATCTTAATTGATCAGAATGTTTACTGAAAATTTCAGTTCCTTGTCTCCAATGGTTGCTTGAGGGCTAAGCGTATAACCCACTTTTGGCTAATGTTAATTAAGTGTAATCAAGTTAGAGAACTTCCTTTAAAGTAAACTATAGAGTTACATGGTTTTCAAATCTACTTTGTATGGTGGTATGAGCATCCTTGGAGGTGGAATGACTATCTGCATCTATGAGATAACTGGCAGAGAGATGCAAATGGACTGGAGTCTTTGCCTGTGTTTATAAGTGAACATAACAAACCTGGAAACATCTACCTCAAGACTTCATGTTAAGTAAGGTAAGTAGAAGTTTTTCTAGTTGAAGCCACTATATTCCTTTATATGTCATTTAAAGCATGACTAGAAGATGGATGAGATTAGAGTATATATCACAAGTAGAGTGCCTGACATGCTTACAAAGAAAGTGGGGGTTAGCAAGGTTAAACTAAGCCTTGAATGAAAAGTATTTGTCACTTAAGTTTATATAATAAAGTCTACATTATGAAGGATAGAGTTGATGACTGCCTTGAGTCACAATTAAGAATAAGTTTAGCTGGGCTCGGTGGCTCAGCCTGTAACCCCGCGCCTTTGGGAGGCTGAGGTGAGTGGATTGCCTGAGCCCGCGGGTTCGAGACCCGCCTGGGCAGGCGAGACCTCATCTCTACAATAAATCAAAAAATTAGCTGGGCGTGGTAGCGCGCGCCTGTAATTCTGGCTACTTGGAAAGCTGAGGAGGAAGGATCGCCGGAGCCCAGCAGGTCGAGGCTGCGGTGGCCGGGAGCGGCCACTGCACTCCAGTCTGGGCGACAGAGTGAGACTCCAACTCAAAAAAAAAAAAAAAAAGAATAAGTTTAAACAGAATTTGTGAGTTCATGAAAATTTCAAACTGAGGAAACAGTCATAACTAGTGCAGACTATGATGATATTAGATATAACTGGAGTTGTTCCAGCAATTCAGTTTAAACCAGAATAAGAAGAAACAACACCATTTCTAGTCCTAGAAAGTTTACATAAAGGCAAGAGTTGTTGGCAAACCAGCCTATCAGAGAAAATCTAGCCCACAACAATTTTTTTGCAAATAAAGTTTTATTGGAACACTGATACAACCCATTTGCTTACATATTGTGAATTTCAACAAAAGAATTAAATAGTTGAGACAGAGACCATATGGCACAAATAGCCTAAAATATTTTCTATGCTGCTTTTCATTAAAAAAAAAGTTTCCTAATTCCTAGGTTGAGTGTCAAATGAGAATTTCATAGTCTAGGGAAACAAAATATCAAAGGATGTGGGAAGAAAATGAATAAGAAAGATTGAGCATTTGAATAGGGAAAAGGAATCACTGCTACTTCATAACATCATCATAAAAATGCTTTGCAACTATGCTAGTGCCTGACACTACAGTAAATGTTTGCACAACTGTATAAAAGAACAGACAAATTTATGGCTTTGCTAATATTTTACAAGTGAAATTTTGATATGCTGAGCATCTGACTACCCATTGGCTCTGGTGTTTGGGAAGGCAGCCTAAATAAATTAGTGCAGTGCACATGCAGAATAGCTTACACATTCATGAGAAACTGTGTGAATAGGATGATTTAGCCTTTGGTGTTAAAGCAGAGGAGAGAAACAGAACCATCCTGACACACAAAGCCTTAGCTTTCTATTTTAGCTCTTAGATTTCTTTTGACCCCAAACTTGACTGATGCTTTGCCACTAGCCATCAGTATGATTACACATTCTTTGGATGTTACATTGCTTTCCTCAAACTAAGGATCATCAAAAATGCAACAAAGGGGCCGGGCTTGGTTGCTCAGCCTGTAATCCCAGTGCTTTGGGAGACCAAGCTGAGTGGATTTCTGAGTCCGCTGGTTCGAGACCCACCCAGGGAACTTGGTGAGACCTCCTCTCTACAGTGAATCAAAAATTAGTTGGTTGTGGTAGCGCCTATAGTTCCAGTTACTTGGAAGGCTGAGGTGGAAGGATTGCTGAGCCCAGCAGGTAGAGGCTGTGGTGGTGGGGAGCGTGCCACTGCACTCCAGTCTGGGCAATGGAGTGAGACTCCAACTCAAAAAAAAAAAAGGGCCGGGCTCGGTGGCTCAGCCTGTAATCCCGTTTTTTGGGGAGGTGAGTGGATTGCCTGAGCCCGAGGGTTCGAGACCCGCCTGGCCACTTTGGAGAGACCTCATCTCTACAAAAATTATCAGGGCATGGTAGTGCGCCTGTAGTTCCAGCTACTTGGAAGACTGAGGCAGAAGGATCGCCAGAGCCCAGCAGATCGAGACTGCAGTGGCCAGGAGTGTGCCACTGCACTCTAGTCTGGGCAACAGAGTGAGATTCCAACTCAAAAAAAAAAAAAGAAAAAGAATGCTAACAAAGGAAGAGATGCGTTATTGCAAGCCAAATACCTCCACACAAAAAGAAAAAGAAACATTTCATTTTCATAAAACTTGCTTTGGAAGCTGAAATTTATATAATACATTTACAAAGAGACTTTGCTATGATAGAAATAATTTGGCCCTAAACTATGAATTGCTTTTATTCACATAATAATTGCCTGGCAATATTCAAGGTGTTTTCCCTTTTTTATGACCATGTGTATAATGTTGCCAAGAAGTAGATAGCATAATACAGAGTGCTCTAGGGCTTACATTTTACCCTATGTTGCTTGAACCAACAGATTTCACCATGACCATTGTTAGAGTCATGTATCTTCATGAATAACTGCAGACAGGAGTATCTTTCTTTACCTTCACTTATTTATATCTTTTGTCTTTTTTTTTTTTTTTGAGTTGGAGTCTCACTCTCACCCAGACTGGAGTGCAGTGGCCGCTCCCGGCCACAGCAGCCTCGACCTGCTGGGCTCCGGTGATCCTTCCGCCTCAGCCTTCCGAGTAGCCGAATTACAGACATGCGCTACCACGCCCGGCTGATTTTTTTATTTATTGTAGAGATGAGATCTCACTGCCCAGGCGGGTCTCGAACCCGTGGGCTCAGGCAATCCACTCACCTCAGTCTCCCAAAGGCGCAAGATTACAGGCTGAGCCACCAAGTCCGGCTACCTTCACTTATTTACATCATCAAATACATTCAGTAATTGAAACACTGAACGAAGACAAAAGGAATCCAACAAGATATTTGTTTTTAAAGTGAAGTGTTTTAAATATAGGACAATATTTACAAAATATTCTTGTATATCCCTCTGTTTGAACTTCCTGCATCTCTCTGTGGCTTAGATAATACGAATGTCATTACAAAACACTATTTAAATTTTTCTCCCTTAAGTGAATCTTTTTTCACGTATTGCAGTGCACCTGACTCTTATGCTTATTAGTAACCTGAACCCAGTCCAACTATACATTTAAAGAACATTGGACAGAATTGGACAATGTCTATGATGCTGTCTTATATTGAATTTTCTCTGAAACCATAAATGTGTATCTGTGACAAAATAGATTATTTTTCTCCTTTTATTGTAGAAATCACTTCTTTTTTTTAAATAGAGTATTCTATTTTTTCTGATATTATGCAAATCTATAATCTGAAACTGTAAATTCTGCATTTCCCAAATTATTCTAAAAGAGAAAAGTTAAGTTGAATGTCATTACCCTTGTAAATTTATGTTTGCAAGATGACTAATTAAGTGCCCAAAGAGGTAACATTTTATACATGACAATATATGTGTTATATATATATATATCACATTATAATACTTTATACAAATCCTAATGCTAATTATTATGCAAAATAGGTGTTATTTGAATTGTGTTTTATTAAATCTGTAAATTAGATGCAGACTTTCATTTTCCTTTTAGAGGAACAGATGAAAAACATAGATCTGATACTCTACTATCATTAACACAATTGAATGGCCTTAATTTCTCAATAGGATCATTCAATATTCATTTTTTAATTTCTGCATTTACACATAATATCTCTCTGGAGGCCTCTAACAGATTCTATTGCTGCAGTTTTAATGAGAACTATCAAAGGTTACTATGAGATGATGATCTATACTTAATTCATAGATTTCCCCAGACATTTGTGTAATTCAGTGATGTTTAGATTCTTTTAGAGTTTTATTGTCTTGAAACATTTATCCCAATTTTAACTGCATATTTAATCATTATTAGCATAACCCCTTCATTCTTAAAGTTAGTGTTTTGAGAATTAATATGAAAAATTATGACCTCTTTAGGGAATTTAATAACTTTGCTTGTGAGGAAGACTGAAAAATAGTTTTGTGTCTGTGTTATGTTTCAAAATATATTCTGATCAAATATTTTTATGTAGCCAAACAATATTAACATTTTATTTTCCCAAATTATGTAATTATGATTTTTTTTGCCTAAATGCATTGATCTAAATAAAATATATCAAGTGCTCAGTTAGAGATGACTGATGCACACTGATTTTGTAGAGCATATGTGAGTCAATAAATACAGATATGAGAGAGAAAACCAAATTAAAATCTGGACTGAAATTTGAATTGTAAGGTTTTAGATGAGTTTTGTAATTACAGTGAGTTGGTCTTGCCTTGTTGCATTTTTTGTCATCTACAACTTATATTATTATGAATTCAAATTCAGTAAAGACCAGGTAAAAGAGTAGGTGTGAATATGATACACAGGCTCAAGAGATTTTTTACTGATACTCTTGCTATTATTATAGCAGGCATAAATGAAATATATCAAATATGTTCAAATGAAATAAAGCTTAGAATAATTTGTGACTATTATAATCTTATTTAAGATAAGATTTTAAATTTAATATAATTCTAGACTTCAATACTGTATTATTGACATACCTGAGAAGAAACTTTTTGGACCAAATTCTAGCATCTTTATTAACTTTCCCATTTTACTCAACTTCAGTTGGTCAATCCTTCTCATAGAGCTTCAACACAAACCCTGCAATGGGAAAGAAGCCATATGTGATTATTTCACACAGACAAATGTAAAAATGAAGCTCAAAGAGATTAAGAAAAGCATATATGGTCATTCTCTTTGTAAATGATAGGACATTTGTAGGATATTCATGAAGGTGTGAATCACGTGGAATGGATAAGATAAAGTGATGATATGTATTGCAGAAGAGGAAAAGGATATTTTTGTCTTCCAAACCAATAATTTAAGCTTCTGCTTTCTTAGCACGTATACTTCAATAACTATCTGAACTTTACTCAAGGCTGACTTTACTCATGAGACAGCTAATGTCAACCTGGATGCCTTAGCTATAGAAATATTTTTGTAGTATTTAGCTTTTATTTTCTCACAGTACTATTCTAGATCTTTGATGAGTCATTTAAATTTCATATTTTTTCTTCAAAATCACTTTTTAACAAAAAATATCTGGGTCCTTAGAGAAAGGTAAATGATAATCTAGGTCTAGTGATCATATTTGTGACATTTACTTAAACCTAATTAGCTTGTCTCAGTAATTTTCCTTTCTTCATCTGAAAAATAAAAGGTGATCTCTATTTAATTTTAAACATTCTGAGATTTTTAAAAAATTGCAAACCAAGTACACAACTTTTAAAGTTTATAAAGAAATTTTGATATTAGAAAAAACGATATTTCAGAATTTTTCGACATTCTGAATGATTATAATTGCTGACTGATTTGGAAGATAAGTCTAGGAATCAGGTAGACACTGTTCAAAGTAGAACCTTAAATAACTTAAATAAGTTTCATATGCTTTTGTCAAGATATCATTACTTACAGTCTGGACATGGTTAATAACACAATAAGGAAGACCTTAAATCTCCCCTTCTTACCTTTTGGTATGAAGTCTATATTTCACCCAACCCACTGACTATCTGAATCTCAAATCATAGAAGAGGCCATATCACCACAATCCTTTCTAAGTGCCTTTGTATAGCTTCTGAAATCAATCCTATATTGTTCAAGTCTCAGTCACTACTAAATAATTTTTTTACAATAAATGGTCACCTACTCCCATGCTTTTTTCAGACATACAATACATTGCAAATACTAATGCATCCTGATTTGTATATTTCATATTTACAAATATGAAATTACAAATACTAATGCATCCTGATTTTTATATTTCATATTTAGTGAAGCTGTTGACCTGAAGTCAAGAAGGCATAGTTTGAAGAATCCATCCTTTACAAAAAGATGGTGCCTTGATATATTTCTAATTTTATATTATGTGCTGATGTTATGGAAATGGTAGGGTGTATGGTTGTCTTTAGTATAACTGGGAAATCAGATATGTGAAGCAATTATAACACAGTGTGACATCCATTCACAGGAAATGGAAACATAGTAGAGGAAATACCTCACTGCTTTCTGGGATGAGAGAGGTCTTCACAAGTTACCCTATCGGTGAAGTACAAAAGGAAAGAATGAATAGGAATTTTCTAGATTTACATGGCAGGTAAGTGTATTTCAGGAAGATGAAGCAATAAAGTGAAAGTCATTGCAATATGATATAACAAGCCTGCTACACTGTTAACAAACTAATGGAATCAAAATGCATGTGGGTACTTGGGAGTAGTGGAAGACAAGATTGGAATCATAGACAAGATACCATGCAATGCAAGTCTTATAGTTCCTATTACAGATTTTGGACTTTATTGCCTAAGCATAGAACAAACCTCAAAAGCTCTTGGATTTATACCTCAGTGTTACTAAATTAAGTATTATTTCTATTATGTTAATGGGTAGATGTTTTAAATACTAATGTCCTGGTGCTGTGTTATTCTAACTCTAATATTTCAGTCCATCTTTTATACTTCAAATTCCCAATCTGGTTTAGGAGTAGTATCTAGCAGACACTTTATTAAAAAGCATACATTGTTACCTTCAGCATACTGAAATATTGATGGACGCTGTGCTGGGATAAAACAGACTTTAAGGACAAAGAGTCTTGTAGTGTAGATGACTGGAACACAAAGGTAAGAACATCTATGGACACTGTGGTCTTAAACAAATATCAAGGTACTTTTTATTTTCTTGCCATATTTTATTTATAAGGTCACAAATTCTCTAGCATCTGATGGTAGATTGTTTTTATTATAACCAAAATACTTTGCTTTTTAATTTGTCATGTTAGATGTCTAATTAGTAACTGTTGTGGCATAACAAACTAACAATCTACTTGGTAGATCCGTTCTTACTGGTTTTTCTGATAATATCTGGTTGTCCTTACTCATCCAAAGCCTTGGCTGAGAAAACTATACTCTGATTAAGCCCCTCATCTTCCAGAAAAATTCTTGTTTGCATAGCACAGTGGGGATCTCAGGAAACAAACAGAAATTTGCAAATACTCATGAGATCAAATACCTTGACATCACAAATTCTGTTGTACAACTCAAGATATTTATAGGGATAGGCTTGGCAGCTCATGCCTATAATCCCAACACTTTGGGAGACAGAGGTGGAAGAATTGCTTGAGATCAGCTTGAGATCAAATCTCTGCCTCCCCCCAAAAAAAATCAGAAATCAAATAAGCTGGGCATGATGTGTGCACCTGTAGTTTCAGCTGCTTGGGAGGCTGAGGTAGAAGGTTCACATGAGCCCATGATGTCCAGGACATAGTGAAGTGTGATCGTGCCACTGCATTCCAGCCTGTGTGAGACTTTGACCAAAAAATAAAAGATACAAAAGATTCCAGATTCAGTTGCTGCAGAAAGTGTCTTCTGTGCCTGAATATTGACCTTGGTCCCTTCCTCGCTGTTCCATATCCTACTTTCTAGAACATACAAGCAGTTCAGCCATGTTTCTGCCACAGCATCTGTCTACCCTGAGACCTTGGACACTAGGAGATCTGTAGGGAGAACACTGGGACACCAGAGAAGCCACGAAATGGGAGAATTCAAGATGGTCATTTTGGAGCAGCAGAACGGCACCTCTCTCACTAAGTGAGGCAGAGAGTAGGGATGCAGCCACCAATAGATAGAGATATCCTAAACAGATTTGGACAGGTGAAGCACTTGGAAACCAGCAGAGTTCTCTTTGACCACATAGAGATGAGAAAGCAGTAGCAGACCCTGGCACCTGCACACCCCATCCCCCACCATGCATCAGGTTTGTAAAAGAACTGAAGCCCTGACCAGTGAACAAGACGGGATGGATTATCCTATTTGGGTTATTCCTCTTCTCCACTAACTATGCAAAAGTCATTGATCCGGGGCTGGAGGCATCCTGGTCAGAGCAGAGCAGTGGGTAATTGGAGCTCATGTGGAACAGGGAACAAAACTCAGGCTTGGACAGCCATCATGAGCACACCTTTTACCAGAAAATCCAGTGGGTGACTCAGACCAGGAAAGCTCACCTGAAGATTGAACTCAGCTGGTGGTTATGACCAGCAACTGATAGACAACCTACCCATCAGATCAGGAAGAATCATCTCCCAGCCCTGCATGCCCACAGGGTGGATCCTCCACCCACATGGCAGAGAACTTACTCTTTTTGTAAGAGCTGAGTATGAACTTGAACAAAGAGTGGCACAAAAGACACTGAAGGCTTTCCCAGTGGAAAGGCTTCTGGACTGCCAACTACAGAGAGCAAAGGGGGTCTTATCCCTCTACTTGCTCGCTGAAGAGTTTTTGCAATGGAGGCTGAAAACCAATCCAACAATTTAACAGTGAAAGAGAAAAATCTACAGCAGAGAGGTGTGTAGAAAAATCTACAGCAGAGAGGTGTGTGAAGCAAGGAGCAGAAGTGAATGTCCCTGTTTCTCTTACTGAGTGACCTACATTGAACAAAAGAAAGGACCCTAGAACAGAGGGTTATTAACTCGTGTCACAGCAACAATACTGAAGAGGAATTATAGAGAGTCATATCACAAATGATAAAAAAAATCAACAACAAAAAATCTAGACAATCCTCAGAGTTCTAAATAGACAGCACCTGAAAAAGCGCTATCAGAGGACACACAATGGAAATTCCTCAGAACAACCTATCCCAGATGACAGTGACAGAAATCAGAGTTTAGATAGCTAAAATGAACAGAGAGAACCAAGAAAAACTAGAAGCAAAATTCACTGAAGCTGTACAAGAAGTAAAAGTAGTTGGCCAATTTCAGAAAGACCCATTCTGAAATAATGGAAATAAAGAACTTTATCCTGAAAATTAAGAACATAGTAACAAACATAGGAAGCAGAATCAATCAGGAAGAGGAAAGAATCTCAGAGCTTGAAGACCCAAATATAGAACTAACCCCATCTGTCAAAAACAGAAAAAAGTTCAAAAAGAAAGAGCAAATCCTCTGAGAGATGTGGAACTGTCGAGAAGCCTAATCTATGCTTGATTGGTTTCCTAGAAGCAGAAAAAAAAAAACTGAGAACACCATGGAACAAGCATTCCATGAGGTCATCCAAGAAAACTTTCCACATCTCAATAGAGAGATGACCATTAAAGCATACTAGATTCAGAGAATCTCTGCAAAGAATCACATAAGTCCATCTCCAAGACATATAATAATCTGTCTCCACAGAGTAAGCATAAAGAGAAAATGCTAAAGGCAGCAAAGAGAAATGTCAGACCACTTGCCAGGGAAGACCCATCAGAATGACTCCATACTTTTTTTTTTTTTGAGTTGGAGTCTCACTCTGTCACCCAGACTGGAGTGCAGTGGCCACTCCCAGCCACTGCAGCCTCAACCTGCTGGGCTTTGGTGATTCTTCTGCCTCAGCCTTCTGAGTAACCAGAATTACGGGCATGCACTACCATGCCTGGCTGCTTTTTTTTTTTATTATTTATTGTAGAGATGAGGTCTCACCAAGTTGTCCAGGTGGGCCTCGAACCCATGGGCTCAGGCAATCCACTCACCTCAGTTTCCCAAAGTGCTGGGATTACAGGCTGAGCCACCAAGCCCAGCTATGATTTCATACTTATCTGCAAAAACACTACAAGTCAAAAGGAAATGTAGTTCAATTTTTAACGTTCTTAAAAATAAGCAATTCCACAGCCAGGCTCAGTGGCTCAGTCTGTAATTCCACGCCTTTGGGAGGCTGAGGTGAGTGGATTACCTGAGCCTGCGGGTTCGAGACCCTCCTGGGCAGTGAGACCTCATCTCTACAATCAATAAAAAAAATCAGCTGGGCATGGTAGCGCATGCCTGTAATTCTGGCTACTTCGAAGGCTGAGGTGGAAGGATCACTGGAACCTAGCAGGTCGAGGTTGTGGTGGCCAGGAGCGGCCACTGCACTCCAGTCTGGGTGACAGAGTGAGACTCCAACTAAAAATAAATAAATAAATAAATAAATAAATAAGCAATTACAGTCAAGAATTTTCTATCCCACTGAGCTAAGCTTCACCAATGATGGAGAATTAAAATCCTTGTCAGACATCTAATCCTAAGAGAATATGCCACTTAAGACAAGCCCTTCAGGAGACACTTAAGAAGACATTAAACACAGAAAACAAAAGGAATGTTCATCCCCATCAAAAAATTGCAGTCAAGCACAGAGTTAACAGAGCATACAGATCATTCACAAAAATGAAAATACACACATATATAAATACAAGAAGAAAATGGAAACAAAGCAACCCCCATAAGAGCTTATGACAGGAATAAACTCTCACATTTCAATAATTAACTTAAAAGTGAATAGACTGAATATGCCACTGAAGAGACATAGAATGACAAACTGAATAAAGACGTATGATCCAATAAGTTTCCTGCTGCTTCCAGGAAACTTATTTCACTGCAAAGGACACTGACAGAATCAAAGTTGGGCTAGAAAATGGTCTTTCAGTCAAACACAAAACAGAAGAGAGCAGGTGTAGCTACTCTGATATTAGAAAAAGAAGACTTCAAACCATAAGAAGTTTAAAATAACATGGGAGGACACTGCATAATGATAAAATTCTCAATCCACCAACAAGAAATATCCATCTTAAATATCTGAACCCAATATGGGATAACCAGGTTTTATAAAGCAACTACTTAGTAAACTAAGAGAATATTGGCACTCACAGAATCATATTTGGAGACTTAAATACCCACTAACAGCCTTAGTACAGATCATTGAAGCAAAAAACCAACAAGGAGATCTGGAAGCTTAACTTGACACTTGATCAAATGGATGTAATAAACATCTACAGAACACTCCACTCAGCATCCACAGAGTATAAATTCTACTCAATAGTATATGGAACATATTCCAAGATCATTCACATTCTTGGATATAAATAAAGTGCAAACAAATTTTGAAAGTTCAAAATAATACCATGCATCTTATCAAATTACAGTGGAGTAAAATTAATATTGCCACCTACAAGATTTCCCCAAAACACACAAAGATATGACCACTAAACAACATACTGTTGAATGACTTCTGGGTAATCATAGAGATCAAGAAAGAAATAAAAAGATTTCTGGAATCAAAACAAAAAAAAAAAAAAAAGGAAAAAGGACTAATCTTTATTTATTTATTTATCCATTTATTTACTTATTTATTACAAAGACATACATTATCAGAATTTCTGGAATGCCGTGAAACCAGTGTTAAAAGGACTATTCATAGCATTTGCACACACACATCAAGTAAATAGAAACATTGCAAGTAAATATTCGAATATCACACCCAAGGGAGTTGGAAAGATAAGATTATCTAAGATCCTAATTTCAGTAGAAAAATCCAGATCACTAAGATAAAATAAAATTACAGGATATAGAAGACAAAAATGCCTTAGAAAAGATCAACAAGACAAAAAGCTGGTTATTTGAAAGGATATGTAAGATTGACAAAAATAAAAAAAAGAGAGAAAAAGTTCAAATAAACATAAATAGAAATGAAAAAGGCTCTTATTTTTTACATCTGTTGATGTACTTGATTACATTTATGGTCTTGCAAATGTTGAACCAGCCCTGCATCCTGGGGATGAAGACAACTTGGCCATGGCAGATAATTTTTAAGATGTGCTTTGGATTTGATTTGCTAGAATCTTGCTGAGGATTTTTTGCATCTATGTTCATAAGGGATACTGACTGACCTGTAGTTATCTTCTTTTGTTGGATCTTTATCTGGTTTGGGTATAAATGTGATGTTAGCTTTGTTAAATAATTTGGGGAGAATTTCATCTTTCTCAATTGCCTGGAATACTTTCAATAGGATTGGTATCAGCTCCTCATTGTATGTTTTGTAGAATTCTGCTGGAAAGCCATCTATCTGGTATAGGGTTGGTTTTTTTTTTTGTTGTTGTTGTTGTTTTTGGTGGGTAGTTTTCTTATGACAGCGTCCATTTTCTGGGTTGTTATTGATCTACTCAGTGTCTCAGTACATACTTGTTTCAACCTGGGGAGGTTGTGTGATGTCAGAAAGTTCTCTGTTTCCTTCAGGTTATCAAGTTTGTTTCCATGCAGGTGTACATAGTAATCTCTGATAACTTTTGTATTTCTTTGGGGTCAGTTGTGATTTGATCTTTTGTATTTCTGATTGTATTTATTTGGGCTTTTTCTCTCTTTTTCTTGGTCATTCTGGCTAGGGGTTCATTGATTTTGTTAATTCTTTCAAAGAATCAGCTTTTTGTTTTGGTGATGCTTTCTATGATATTTTTGTCTTTTATGTCCTGTATCTGGGCTCTTATTTTGGTGATTTGGATTCTTCTGCTAAAGTTGGGCTTTTGGTGGTCTTCTCTTTCCATCTCCTTTAGGTTATTTGTTAGGCTATAAACTTTTGATCTTTCCATTTTCTGGATGTGTTCTTGCAGAGATATAAATTCCCTCTTAGAATTGATTTCATGTCATCACAGAGGTTTTATTAAGATGTTTCTTCATTTTCATTTGTTTTCAGGAATCTTTTAATTTCTGCTTTGATTTCCATGTTGATCCAGTAGTTGTTCAGCATCATGCTATTTAATTTCCATGTTTTTGGGGAAATTTTGTTGTGGTTGATATTTATTTTTATTCCACTGTAGTTTGAGAAGATGTATGACAGTATTTCAACGTTATGGAATTTGTATATGCTGTATTTATGGCCAAGGATGTGATCCATCTTGGAGTACGTTCCATGTGGTGATGAGTAAAATGTATACTCTGGGGTTGTTGGGTGGAATAATCTGTAGATATCTATTAAGTTCATTTGGTCAAGTGTCAAGTTTAGGTTCTGGATCTCCTTTCTGATTTTTTTGCCTTGGTCTATCTAGGGCTATTAGTGGGGTAGTTAGGTCTATTCGCGTCTCCTGCTATAGTAGTGTTCGAGTCAATATCTTTTTTTAGTTTACTTAGTAGTTGCTTTATGAATCACATGATTATCTCATTAGATGCAGAAAAACTTTTGATAAAATTCAGCATCTTTTCTTGATAAAAACCCTCAAACACCTAGGTATAAAAGGAATATACCTTAAAATAGTAAGTACCGTCTATGATAAACCCACTGCCAACATATTGCTAAACGGACAGAAACTGAAAACATTTCCCCTAAAATCTGGAAAAAGACAAGGCTGCCCACTCTCATCCTTCTTGTTCAACATTGTGTTGGAAGTTCTAGCTAGGACAATTAGACAAAAGAAGGAAATTGGGGTATAAAAATAGGAAAAGAGGAAGTCAAGTTATCTCTCTTTGTTGAAGAAATGATCCTATACATGGAAAATTCAAAAGAATCAGTCAGAAACCTGCTTGTACTGATAAAGGACTTTGGCTAAGTCTCAGGGTACAAAAGAAATGGCAAAAGACAGTTGCATTCTTATACACCAGCAACAAGCAGGCCGAGAACCAAATAAAAAGCACAATCCCATTCACAATAGCCACTCAAAAAACAAAACAAAACAAAAAACACAGCATATTCCTTACCAGAGAAATGAAAGTCCTTTACAAGAACTACAAAACACTGCTCAAAGAAATCCAAGAAGACACTAACAAATGGAAAAATATTTCATATCATGGATTGGAAGAATCAACATTGTTAAGATGTCCAGCCTACCAAAAGCAATCTACAGATTAAATGCAATATCCATTAAATTGTCAATATCATTCTTCTCAGACCTGGAAATGGCAATACAGAAATTCATATGGAAACATAAACAACCACGAATTGCCAAAACAATTCTTAGCAAAAGAAACAAAGCAGGAGGTATTACACTTCCAGACTTCAAACTTTACTATAAGGCTACAGTAATCAAAACAGCCTGGTATTGGTACAAGAACAGACATATTGGCCAATAGAATAGGATAGAGATTCCAGAAGCAAAGCCCAATTTTTCAACCAGTTAATTCATCTTTGACAAAGACTCCAACAACAACCACTGGGGAGAGGAGAACCTATTCAGTAAATGGTGCTGTAAACTGGTTGATCACATATAGAAATTTGAAACAGGATCCCTACCTATCACCATACAGAAAAATTAACTCTAAATGGATCAGAGACCTAAATGTAAAACCTCAAACTGTAAGAATCTTAGAAAATGCAGGAGAAACTCTTATGGAAATTTGAATAGTTAACCAATTCCTGATCAAAATCCTAAGTGTCCATACAAGTGGGACCTCATCAAACTGTGGGGGGACCTCATCAAACTGATGAGCTTCTGCAAAGCCAAAGAAACCATCAAGAGAGCAGGGAGAAAGCCCACAAAATGGGAAAAAAATATTTGCCAACTGTATATCTGACAAAGGCCTAACATCTAGGATCTCTAAGGAACTCAAACACGCTGAAAGAAAAAAAAAACAACCAACCTGTTCAAAAGTGGGCAAAAGACATGATTAGACAGTTCTCAAAAGACGATATATGGGCAGCCAACAGACACTTGAAAAAGTATTCTGCCTCACTAACCATCAAAGAAATGCAAATCAATACCACATTGATTCACCACCTAACCTCAGTAAGAATGACTATCATTAATAAAACAAACAACAAATGCTAGTATGGAGGTGGAGAAAAAGGAACACTTCTAAACTGCTGGTGGGAATGCAAACCAGTGCAACCTCTTTGGAAGATAGTGTGGCAATTTATGAAAGAACTTGACATTGACTTTTCATATGACCCAGCAATCACCCTATTGAGAATATACCTGGAGAAACTCAAGTCATTTTACAAAAAAGATACCTGCATATGCATGTTTGTTGTAGCTCTATTCACAATAGCAAAAACATGGAACCAACCATGCTGCCCACTGAAGGTGGAATGGATTAAAAAAACATGGTACGTATACAAAATGGAATATGCAGCCATAAAGAAGGACAGACTTATTGGCCTTGCAGCAACTTGGTTGGATTTAGAGTCTTCCATACTCAGTGATCTATTACATAAACAAAGAACAGTGTACCATATGTTCTCACTCATAAGTGGACCTTGATCAATTAATACAATACTATAAGAAAGGAATTGACAGTAATGAGAAACTGCCTGGGGAGTGGGGGTGGGATTTGCAGTTGAGGGAAACTGCCAGGGGAGGGAGGGACACACCTCATCAACAAGGGTATTTGCATAGTGAACATTTGTATACCTAACCTTGAATTGTACCCCATGTCTTTAAAATAAAAAAATAAAAATAAATGAAAAAGGCAAAGTCACAACTGGCCTTGAACAAATTCAAAAGATTTTCAGGGATTACTGTGAAGACCTGTATGTAAATAAAGTAGAAAATCTAAGAAATGGAGGGCTATCTGACATCACCTAACCTTTTAAGGTTGAAACAAGAAGAAATTGAAGTACTAAACAGGTCAATAACAATCCAGGAAATTGACTCAATTATAAGAAACCTCTCCACCAAATAAAGCCCTGAAGCAGAAGGCTGCCCGGGTGAATTTTAGAAGACATACAAGGAGGAATTAATACCAATCTTATTGGAAGTATTCCAGACAATCAAGAACAATGGAGTTTTTCCAAACTCATTGTATGAATCTAACTTACTGATATTTAAGACTCCCAAAGACTCAACAAAGAAAGAAAGTTACAGGCCAATCTTCTTGATTAACATAGTAGCAAAAGTTTCTAGAAAATTGGCTCCAACAACATATACCAAGGATCATCCACCATGACAAGGTCAGTTTCATTTCTGGGATACAAGGCTGGTTCAACACTTGAAAGACCATAAATGTAATTCAGCACATTAACAGATGCAAAAACAAGAACGACATGATTATACAATTAGGTGCAAAAAAAAGAGACAAAATCCAGCATCCCTTCTTGATAAAAATCCTTGAGCACCCAGACATAGAAGAAACATTTCCCCAAATAGTAAGAACCATCTATGATAAACCCACAGCCAACATTTTGCTCAGTGGGCAGAAGCTGGAAGCATTCCCCCTGAGAACTAGAACAAGACAAGGATGCCAATTCTCACCCTTCCTATTTAGTGTAGTGCTGGAAGTCCTAGTCAGATAAATCAGGCAAGACACGAAAAACAGAGGTATCAAAACAAGAAAGGAGAAAGTTAATCTGTCTCTCTTTGTGGATGATATGTTTCTATATCTTGAAAACCTTAGGGAGTCTGTCAAAAACGTTGCACTGATAAATGACTTTAGTAAAGTGTTGAGTTACAAAATATACATGCAAAAGATAGTTTCATTCTTGTACACTTGCAACAAGCAGACAGAGAACCACATAAAAAAGTACAATCCCATTCACAATAGGCACAAAAAATGAAATACCCTGGCATCCACCTAACCAAAGAAATGAAAGATGTTTACAATGATAACTACAAAATGCTACTCAAAAAAATCAAGGATGACACAAACAAATGGAAAAATATTCCATGCTCATGGATTAGAAGAATAAATGCTGTCAAGATGTGCATCCCACCAAAGGCAATCAACAGATTCAATGCAATAGCCATCAGATAACTAACTTTGTTTTTCTCAGATCTAGAAATGTAATACAGAAATTCATATGGGAGCAAAAGAAAACACAGATAGTAAAAAAAATCCTCAGCAAAAGGAACAAAGTAGGAGGTATCACACTTTCAGACTTTAAAATTTATTACCAGGCTAAAGAATCCAAGATGACTTGGTATTAGTACAGGAATAGCCACATAGACTAGTGGAACATGACAGATTCTGGAATCAAAATCACAGTCTCTCAACCAATTCATCTTTGAGAAAGACACCAATAACAATTACTGGGAAAGGAGACTCTATTTAGCAAATGATGCTGGGAAAACTGGTTAACCACATACAGAAGAATGAAATTGTACCCCTACCTAGCACATATAAAAAAATTGACTCAAAATGTTTCAAAGACCTAAATGTAAAACCTCAAACTATAAGAATGCTAGAAGAAAATATAGGAAGCACCCTTATGCACATTAGAATAGGCAACACATTCTTGACCAAATTCCCAAAAGTGAATATCATAAAAGCTAAGATAGACAAGTGAGACCTCATCAATTTGAAATGTTTTTGTACAGCAAAAGAAACCATAAATAGAGTACAGATACAGCCCACAGAATGGGGAAAAAAATTGGAAATTATGCATCCGACAAAGGCCTAGCACCCAGGATCAAAAAGGAACCCAAACAAAGTGAAGGACAAAAACAGAAAACAAAACAAAAACAAACAAACAAACAAAAAACCCATTAGAAAAGTGGGCAAAAGACATGAATAGACAGTTCTCAAAAAATGACATACAAGCAGCCAACAGACATATGAAAATGTTCAGCTTCACTAATCATCAGAGAAACGCAGAAATCAAAACTACAATGAGATAACCGCCCAACTCCTATAAGGATGACTATCCTTAATAAGTCAAAAAACAACAGATACTGACATGGGTGTGTAGAAGAGAGAACATGCTAGTTCCACCTCTATGGAAAACAATGTGGCAATTTCCACAAGAACTAAAAGACTGATATTTCATGTGATCCAGCAATCCCTTATCTGGGAATATACCTGGAGGGACATAAATGACTCTACAAAAAATACACCTGCCCACACATGTTTGTTGCTGCACTATTCACAACAGAAAAAACATGGAACCAACCCTGCTGGCCATTGAAAGTTGCTTGGGTAGAGTAAGTTTGGCACATATACATAATGGAGTACAAAACAATGGACTTCACAGCAAATTGGATGGAGTTGGAGACCATCATACTAAGTGAACTGTCACAGAAAAACATAACTGAGTGCTGCATGTTCTTACTCATAAGTGAGTCCGGAACACTAGTCACATTAGCACAAGGGAAAAATGGGCAGTCACCAAGGACTGCTAGGAGAGGGAGAGAGGGAGGAGAGCCAGGGGCATGTGACAAAACAAAAGATAACTAGTCCACTACCAAGGAGAGGGAAGGCTATTTAGGAGCCCAGACGTCACCTGAATGCAGCCTATTTATGAGTCTAATCCTCATTTGTACCCCAAATTTTTATAAAATAAAATTTAAAAAGACATAAATATTCCAGATTCAATTGCTGCAGAAGACACTTGTTCTTAATAGGAAAAAAAAATGCAAACTCATATCGCAAAAAGGTTTCAATACAGCAAATGAAAGTGTGTCTATTTTTGCAAACTATCACAGAGATTACTTTTTTTTTTTTGAGTTGGAGTCTCACTCTGTCACCCAGACTGGAGTGCAGTGGCCGCTGCCGGCCACCGCAGCCTCGACCTGCCAGGCTCCGGCGATCCTTCTGCCTCAGCCTTCCAAGGAGCCAGAATTGCAGGCATGTGCCACCACGCCCAGCTGATTTTTTTATTTATTGTAGAGATGAGGTCTCGCTGCCCAGGCGGGTCTCAAACCCGCGGGCTCTGGCAATTCACTCACCTCAGCCTCCCAAAGGCGCAGGATTACAGGCTGAGCCACCGAGCCCGGCTACAGAGATTATTTTTTAAGTTGACAAATATATGGTTTTACATCTATTATAGGTATCTAGTACAACAAATTAGATTTATAGTCTTCTTTAATATATCTCTTTGTTCTCAACCAATGACAACAGCAATAATGTTTTGCAGACTCTGAATACATCATAAAGAATAAAGTTACACTGACTATTTCTTACTCCCTGCAGGCAATGAGATAGACCCTGTTTTCTTCTTATAATTATAATGCAATTTACCAAGATTGTTTTCCATCCCAAACCTTCCCACTTTTTAAACATGGTCAGATGCCAATTAATTATCTTAATTTTCTCTTTCCCTTTACATCAAACTGAGTTTTAAATTGACATCCTTTTTAGCTGGATGGTTGGAGTTATTCCCTTGGAAAATAAGGCTCGGGTTAATCTAAGTCACTTGAATGCTCTTTTCTCCAATAATCCAGATGGCTTTATTCTGTATTCCTCTGGTAAAATGGAGTTTTGCTTACTGGCTATGGAGGGACAGCAATATTAAGATCAACTCATTTTGAGTTTTATAGGTTTTATGTGACAATTATGTTTCTATCTATTAGTGTTTTCAGCCAACCAGATCTGTCTCCCCAGTTATAAAGTCAGTTAACCAAAACACTACGATCTATCATATTCATCAGAGAACTTATCTTTTTGACCATTATTTGTTCAAATAAGGTTTTAAAAAGAGATTTTAACTAATGGAATACTATTTGTTATTCATATTGAGATCTATTAATTGCCACTCCAGAGAATCATTTTTTTTAAAGAACCAACAGGAAACTTAGATTCATATATGCAGTTTCAATATAAAAGTAATTCTGACTTAAACACTAAAAATAAAATTGTCTTTTTTTTCCAGATAAGGTAAATTATTTTAGGAAAATTAGTAACTTAAGTATTAAGCATGAGCTCTTTTATTTGTAGTCTCAGAAATATAAACTTCAAAAGAATCTGTTAAAAATTTACTAATCAGAAGGCATTTTCACATACTTTTTTTTTTTTTTTTTTTTGTCCCTTATACGGACCTTGATGAATATATGGGAGATCGTATGGATAACTGGGAGAATATGAAGAAATTTGTTTGTAGAATATTGATTTGTTCATGGAGTACACTCACACTTATTGAGAATATAATAAACACCAGGAATTGAGCCATTAGCAAAAAAATATAAAATCCCTGACTTCAGGAAGACAATTTTCAGTAGTATGCAAACAAACAAACAAAAACAAGTATGTAAACTCAAGTAGTGATAAGTGATATAGAATAAATGAAACAGAACAAATATAATAGTTTATTAATTACCTTAGATTGGGTGTCCCAGGAAAGTGTTTTTGCAAAAGAAACAACTGATTAGAGAGCTAAAAGAAATGAAGAAATAAGCAATGCAGCTACTTGGAAAAGTTTTTTTTTTTTTTTTTTTTAATAAAACTCTAAGTATGACTTTAAGTTTTTAATGTGTCACAAGCAGTGAGGCAGAATCTCAGACATGCTTGAATCCCTGATGTTAAGCCAACCCATTATCTCACTCTGATAGATTATCAGTATCTCTCATATATCTGTGCCTCAGTTTATAGCTGTGAAATAATATACTCAGGCTTCCTGGGCTGAAACAATAAGTATGCATTTAACCTAACAAGTCTGTAGGTTGGCAATTTAGACTGGGTTCTGATGGAAAGCTCTTCTGGTGTCAGTAGGGAAGTTAGGCTCAGCTGTGGGTCAAATAAGTGGTTTTGTTTATCTTGATCTCTCAGCTCTATAGGGACTCAGCTAGGCCTGCTGAGTTCTAATCATCTAGCGGCTACCCCAGAATTGTTTAAATAAAGGAGACAAGGTCTCAAGAGAGAATAGAAGCAGGTAAGAACATTTGAGATTCAGAAGTTTTCACAGTGTCACTTCCATCAATTCTGTTGACAAAATAAGTCATATGTTGAGCCCAGCCTTAAGAGTTAGGGGAATGAACATTCCTTTTAAGGAAACAAGCTGCCAAGTCATATAGCAAAAACAAGCAGATACAGGAGGGAATATAGTTGTAGTCATTTTGTTTAAACAATTGGCAACAACTTTACTTTGCTTTTTTTTTAAATTTTGTTTGTTCATTTAAATATAGCAGTACCTGCCACTTGGAATTTTAACTAAAATTACGTGATGCAAATAAGTTGTTTATAAATTTTTTCCAAAGCAAAACAAAATTAAATAGTGTTGTATCTGAATCCTGAATCCGAGAGACCACCAAAGAGCCAGCTCTGATGCAAATCACATGAGGGTCTTTATTCAGGCTCGAGTCTGGGCTCACGTCAGTAAATGGCGCAGCGGTACAGGAACGAGAGCCCTGACCCAGCACAGCAAGCAGCTTATATACACAGTTACAAGGGAGGGGAAAGAACTTTAAACTTGTTCGCACATGATTGGGTAATTTCTCCTATTGGGTACGGAGGCATTTGGGATTGGTTGGTTTGTATGGTCGTGGGTCGCGGCTGACCGTGGCTGACCATCAATGGTCAGGTGGGCTGGGTGGAACCAGTTGGGACATCTGGAATGTGAGATCACTAGGGGAGTGGAGCAGGAAATGGGGCCAGAGGGTCTGCACCATGACTCTGTGGTTTTCTTTTGGTATGTGAACTTATTTACCAAAAGTATACTACTGGGCTTGGGCGGGAAAGCAAGCATACATCTGAGTTTTAAAAACAAGTTTCAATATACATTCAAAATAAGCTTCAACCTACACTTCAAACAAGTTTTATTACACAATTATGAACTAGATGGCCCTTGAGCTCCTCAATAGTAGCTTTGTTTTCTTTTAGATATTGTTTTAGAAAGTTACTTTGGTATATTCTGGAATTTCTTTAAGTGAGAAAATATTATATGATTACTGCTGTAATCATAAACTCCTTGGGTGAAGAAAATAATGTCATATTTACAAAAGTTTTTCATTGGTGTGAACTTAGAAAAGAATACCAGTGTAACAGTGATGAGTGATATGAGGATCTAGGTTATCTTTTTGTATAGCTCACTCCTTGTAGCTGTTCAAGTTCACTTGTAGATTTATATCACTTCCATCTTACAATAGATTTCTACTAAGCCCTCTGGTATGTTTTTGTGGTTTTGTTGCACCCAACTCAGCATAGGGAGTTGTGGCAGCATTACCTCCTGACTTTCTCCTGGCCAGACTCTTACTCTCTACCTGAAGACACTTTTGAATGGTTTCTAATACTCTACTGAAATGTCATAACTTTGCTCTAAATCTTAGGTGTTGTTATGAACTGAATTTCTTTCCCCAAATTTATACATTGAAAACCTAAGCTCAGTGTGACAATATTTGGAAATAGGGTCTTTAGGAAGGTAATTAGGTCAAATCAGTTCATAAGAATGGGGACCTAATCCAGTAAGATGGGTGTCCTTATAATAAGAGGAAAAGACCAAAAAAAAATCTCTCTCTCTCTCTCACTCACTTCACACAGAAGAAAAGATCAAGTGAGAACATAGCAAAGAGGCAGCCATCTATAAGATTGGAAAAGAGGACTTACCAGAAACCAACCTTGAGAGCACTTTGATCTTCAACCTCTGGTTTCCAGACTGTCAGAAAATAACTTTATTTTAATGCCTCCAGTCTATGATATTTTATTATGGCAGGCTGAGAATATTAATGTAGACATATTCCATGTAACTTACCTATTAAGGGTTGTCAAGAACTGTTCACAGTATCTTTTCCTATCATATACACAATCTAGAAGATTCTGACATTAAAGAGTGGCAGAATGACCTCTATAATATATAGCTGAGGTATCATATTGAAGAGGATATTCTGTGAGATGATGTATTATCCTTCACAATGCAATACACAATTTAAACCAATGGCTATGGCATGGTACAATATGCCCACTACATTGAATATATAGTACCATGAACCTTTTAGTGGAAGTAGAAAATTCACTTTTCACTTCCACTTACCTGGTTTAGCAATTTGCTGTTCTTGTCCTGGCAACTGTAGATTCTACAGGTCTGGAACTCTTGGTTTCCAAAGGAAGACACAGAATCTGAGCAAACTTAAAACTGTGGTAGTCACCAAATCACTTTGGATTACTCAAAGCAGTAAACCTGAATGCAAGAAAAGTAGTGACCAAGCTGGTGGATGCAATTGGTCCTGATTATCACAAGGAAATGAAACTGCACATATATTATAGCAAGACCAACTGTAGCAGCATAGATAGTACATTTACTAAACTACGCATAAACTTGGGAAAGCTGTGATGGAAATGAGAAAACTGAACATGATAAGCAAGTAGATGTAAGAAATGCAAGGAACAAGTTATAGTAGATGCTGTGGCATTCCTGCCTGGATGTCTTTTACTGGCCAAGTGTACCAATCCCTCATTTTTGTGCATAATGATCACATTGACTTATGATGGTACTCTTCTCTGAAGAGCCGTCTTGAAGGATCTAAGCCTCCTAGCCCAGGAGCTTATACCTACACATAGCAGTAGACTGTGTCCAATTACTAACTGATATTGGGTACATATAGTGTGACAATGGGGTGGTACCATTCATGCTCCAGAGTTTCCCACAATATCATCAGCTTCTTCTCAGTGTTGAGACTGAGAACTTACATCAGCTGAACTTACATCTTTGCTTAGCTTCTTTCTTGACCTGTTATGCTTCCTTCACCTTCCAAGAATTCCTCCTGAGAACATATACAAGAATTCCTATCTTATGCTCTGCTTTTATAGAAACTGACCTAAGATAGGTTGTTGTGATTATAAAATGATGTATCTAAAATCATTTCTCACCAAGTAGAATTTTTAAGTGAATTTCTTAAGGAAAACTTTGCCCTAGGCATTTGATGGCATTCTGTGGAGTACTAAAAATATGATAAATTAAATTAAATTATCTACCCATATTGAGAGAATTTAAATTAATTTTTGAATAAAATCATGTAAGCTTGGGTTAAAATGTTCTACTCTAAATTAGTTTAAAAATTATCAAGGAATTATTCTTATTTAGAGGACTCAAACTTGTACAAGTGGCTGTTGCAATTATTCTACTTTTGCACTTGAGTTTATAGGTTGGACAGGACACTTTATGAGAGGGTTAGTAAATACATTCAAATTTTTATATGTAGTTAATCAAATCCAGTCGGACTGTTATTTAGCTGAATATATTGCTGTGGCGAACCCTCTCTGGCATTGGGCCTACCCCGAAATAATTCAAACCAAATTCTACTTTTCTATGCCATTTTGTAGACTATGAAAGAAAAAGAGCATCTTGGTTGTGAAGATGTACTTTAGCTATTGCTTTTCAATGACTTCTGACAAGATCCCTGAATTTTCTTTTTCTTTTTTTTGAGTTGGAGTCTCACTCTGTCACCCAGACTGGAGTACAGTGGCTGCTCCTGGCCACCGCAGCCTCAATCTGCTGGGCTCCAGCGATCCTTCCGCCTCAACCTTCCAAGTAGCTGGAACTACAGGCATGCACTACCACACCCGGCTCATTTTTATTTATTGTAGAGATGAGGTCTCACCAAGTTGCCCAGGTGGGTCTTGAACCCGCGGGCTCAGGCAATCCACTCAACCTCAGCCTCCCAAAGGCGCAGGATTATAGGCTGAGTCACCGAGCCCGGCTGATCCCTGAATTTTTAAGATGAAGAAATGAAGGATCTTGCCTTGATTCTGAGGATGGTTCAAAGCCAGACATTTCTGATTCCATAACTCGTGATTCCTCTGTTGCATCATTTTATCTTGTATGGAATCAGACAAACTACTCTATTTCTTAGAATCTGGAACTTAGATTGGGTGTAGCTCTGGTGTCTAGCTTTTGGCAGAAATGGTGAGATTACTATTATTTTCTGTTTTTCTGCTTTGAATCTCACTTTTTACTTTGGAATTTTGTTTTTTGCTGAGCGGTTCCTTTTGAATAATAATATCCATAACTAAAGAAAAATTGCATCATCTGTGTAACTATTGTTACGTTCCACATCTGAGCAAAGCATGCTGCCTTTATTTCTCATGCAGTCCTCACAACAGTGCTATAAGCTGCTTGCTATAATTGTTTCCAGATGAGAAAATTACTTCTCCGAGAAGTTGGGGTAATTGTTGAGGTAACAGATAGCAAATGTGTCAATGAGACTTGATCCTTAGCAATTGATGTCAGAATCTTTCCTTTAAACTTAAGGGAATTCACTGCAGCTGTGTAGAATAACGCTCTCTACAAGAAACACTACAACTCCCTAATTTGCTTCTCCTTGGTTAATTCTGAAGTAGCTCAGAACAATTTATAACTTGTAATCCCTATAAATCTCAGCAACAGTAAATATTGTCCTTAGAATTTTGTCTCTTAATTCCTGTAATTATATTCATTATCTTGTAGATCACTTTCTCCTTTTCTTTCTCCCTTTTGCTAACATTCCAACTCTTCTTTTGAGCATCTAAAATGTATCCTGGACTATGCTAGATGCTGAGGATATAAACATGAGTAAAGTATTTCTCTTGCCTTGAAAAAGTGCATTTACTAGTCTGTCTATTTTTAAAATATTTTTAATTTTTATGGATGCATAATAGTTGTCCATATTTATGGGGTGCATGTGATATTTTGATGCAGGTATACAATGTGTATTGTTCAACACCGAGTAATTGTGGTATCCATCACTGTAAGTATTTATCATTTCTTTATGTTAGGAACATTTAAATTCCACTCTTCAAGTTATTTTTGAAGTATACAATACATTATTGTTAACTGCAGTCACCCTATTGTGCTACTGAACACTAGACCTTATTCCTTGCCTTTATCTGTATTTTTGTACCCATTTACCAACTCCTCTTTATCTTTCCTCCCCACTACCTCTCCCAGTCTCTGGCAGCCATCATTCTTCTCTCTGTCTTCATGAGATCAAGTTTTTTAGCTCTCACATATGAATGAGAACATACAATGTTTGCCTTTCTGTGCCTGATTTATTTTACATAACATAATGCCCCCTAGTACCATCAATGTTGTTGCAAATTATAATATTTAATTCTTTTTTATGGCTGAATAATATTCTGTTGTGTACCTGGATCATGTTTTCTTATCCATTTCCACTGATATACACTTGCTTGAATCCATATCTTGGCTCTTGTGAATAGTGCTGTAAAAAACATAGAAGTGCAGATATATCTTTGATATGCTAATTTCCCTTCTCTTAGATATACTTACAGCAATAGAATTGCTGGATCATATGGTAGCTTTATTTTTAGTTCTTTGAGAAACATACATACTGTTTTCCATAGTAGCTCTACTAATTTACATTTCCACCAACAGTTTAGGAGGGTTCCTTTTTTGTACAACCTCATTGTCCATTTTTGATAGAATTTATGCTTTGATTTTTGTCATATGACAGAGTAGAATAGATGTAATTGCCAAAGGTTTCCATATCAGATAGTGCAATAGGAAATTATTGGTTTTGCATTGCGTAAAGAGAGATAGCAATATTCACAGTCCAACCACCTCAGAACTGTTAATGTTAAAAAGAACAAACCTAGTTTAAAATCAGTGTTCTGCAACATCAAAAGGATATGACCTGTCTTTATCTTCCTCTCCTGATGCATCTTCCAGACACTCTATTTTCAGAACATGCAGTATAACTTATTATTATCCATGAGTACTGTTAGTTTTTAATTACTCTTAAGTAAGTTTCTGTTCATATTATGATCTATACTTAGATAAGCCCTAGCTCATCTCTATATAAATGGACAGTGTCTACCAGTTATGAGTTCCAGTGAATATGTATATAATATATAATATATGCACACAGCACATATGAATACTATGTCATGTATTATATATTTATTATACAACATGTGTAATATATATAAATTGTAACAATAGGAAGAAGGGAATGTTAAAGAATGATGGGGTATATGCTGAGGGCATTTGGGTGTGTGAGAAAGAGTTGAAACAACACAATTTAGGACTTTTTACAATTCAGTTGGTTAAGAGAGCACTGCTGCTTCATGGGATCACATGGGATACTGGGTGAGTGGCTAGTACAAAATGGCATTAGCTACATGACTGGCAGCTGGAGTTGACCATCCTTTGGGAGCTCAGCTGCAGTATCGACCACAGCCTTAGTTCTGTTCTATACGTGCCTTACCATGTGGCTATTTGGGCTTTTTCATAGCATGGCAGTCTTAGGATAGTTGGACTTCTTTCTTGGCAACAATCTTTCTGCAGAGTGAAAAAGTGGAAACTGTCAAGCCAACCTAAGATTTAGTTTAAAAACTGGAAGTGTGTCAGTACTTCTGCATTCTATTAGTTAAAACAGGGCATAGTTAAAGTAACCCACTGTCAAGATAGCTTATGGTTAAAGTGTCCCAATTTGAAGGGGATTTCATGTTAACATGCAACCTGAGAGTTATGGTTAATTGGGAACCATTAAAGTAACAATTTGCCACATCAAATAACTTTTCCAAGTGCAAAACTAACAGACAAGTAGTTCTTCTGGAATTAGAAGCCAGTTCTGTTCCTTTTCCACTTCATGCCTCCAGGCATGAAGCACTATCTTCCCACCACCAGTGGACTTGCATAAAAACAACTATTATTTATCAGATGTCAGATAGATCTTTTTTTAATCCTAAAAGTCAAAGAATATGGGCACAGTTGTCTTTGCAAGAGAAACTCTCTGACCTTCATGGTAGAATGAGAGAATGAAAAGTCCCTAAATAATAAGGAAATAACCGGTGACATATATTCCACTTTTGATGACAATTGGCAAAAAAATTATTAAAAACAATGATCATCTGGGAGGATATTTTAAATAGGGTAGTCAGGGAAAGCTATCTGAACACATTTAAACAGATACTTGAAGTAATTCCGTGCAGCTGTACAAAGTAATGATCTCCCCAAGAAACAGCACAAACATCACCCTTCAAAAACCTCCTTGACATGGACTCCTAGATTAAGTCACTGGCAACTACCTTGCTGTCTCTGCCACTTATTTGCTTTGTACTTCTTACTACCTGCCTGAAACACAAGATCACTTAGTACCATTGTTTTGAGGGGACCTATACATTAATAAAAGTAAAAATAGAAATTTTCTTTAGCGTTAGTGTTCTGCTGAAAGAGCAAGGCATTCTGTGTTTAAAGCTGAAGACCGATGAGTTTGGATGCCCTACCCTGTTACTTTTTAGAGATAATAAAAAGGGCATAAACCAAGTTTTGACAGTGTTTTCTCCGTTTTCATATTTTGCCCAAACCTTATTCTATTCCCTCTCTTTCTGTATGTTGAAAGGAATCAATTCAATTATTTTTTCCAGTGTAGTGTGTTTACATTTGTTGCAGAAATTCTTGCATCTTTGCCTACATCTTTATTTCCTTAAATCAGGGAGGAGAACAGAAGTGGAATCAGACTCCATGTCTTAGTGTGGTCTGTTTTCTGTGAGTGCTCTCTCAACAGCTCTGTGAAAAGAAGAGTTACTGGTTCACAACCTCACTATTCAGGGGAATCTCCCATTGGTTGCTTACCTCCCTGGTTATATTTTATTTCTGACTTTTCCCTTTGTGACCATTTAATTCCTCCCCAAGTGGCAGAGCCTTCAGTGTGCTCAGAGGACCTGAGAGTTGGTGCTCAGGAAGCACCAGATATTAGCACAATTTTCCACTGAAAAGCTTAGAGATTCATTATCAGTTCAGCCTTTGGGAGCTCTGCCCTTTCCTTGGCCTCTTGCAGATCCTGTTCTAATTCACTGGACAAAATTGTTTCAAACTGACTCTGTCAGTGTCTCAAGAGTAAGAGATGTTCAAAAAATATAAGTGAAGAATTTTTTGTTTTGTTTTGTTTCAAAATAGCCTGAAGGAGTTTGAGAACATAGACCATAGACATAGACCATCCTTGCTGATTATCTTTATCAATGTTAGCAATTATTTTATGACAGGTTAAGATTTCACATAAGTAAAGTAAGAGTACTGACCTTTTTACAAGGATGCATTTTCAAAAAATTATAGTAGTAATAGCCTAATGTTATTAACCTAACTTTATTCATTAGTTCATACTCTTCAGTGCATCAGTTACTATGCTAAGTATTTAAATACTCTCTACCTATAAACATACTCCATGTCAGGGGCCGTTATTATTCATATTTTGTAAAAGAAGTTCAAAGGGGTTAAATAATTCATCATAGTCACAGAACTAATAGGTAGCAGAGCAAGTGTTCTGTGGAATTAAACTCAAAGTGTGATTTTTTCGGTTTATACGTGGTTACAGTCCAAGACCTACTTTTATGTAGAATGTGTTGTCTTGATATATCTCAGTGTGGCCATTTAGAACAAAAAGTCCATATCTTTTGTGATCACTGTGCATTTGTATATTGTTTATACACTTTAAATTGTGATGTTATTAAGTATCCTTTTAGAGGTCCCCAGTGTTATAAGTGAAGTTTACATTTACAAAATGCCCTGTTCAAAAGTATCTTTAACAATGTTGTGCAGAGAGTGTCCACGGTTTCAAGTTTATGCATAATGAGGAAACCTTCTGCCACTATCACCTCAGAAGTCTACTCCTTATATAAGAAAGCAAAGAGAAATCTCCCCTCACACCAAGTGAGAGAATGATAATGCTGCTGATCAGAGATAGTTCTGATTAGAAAGCACATAAATAGCCGGGCTCAGTGGCTCAGCCTGTAATCCTGCGCCTTTGGGAGGCTGAGGTGAGTGGATTGCCTGAGCCCGCAGGTTCGAGACCCGCCTGGGCAGCAAGACCTCATCTCTACAATAATCAAAAAATCAGCCGGGCGTGGTAGCGCGTGCCTGTAATTCCGGCTACTTGGAAGGCTGAGGTGGAAGGATCGCCGGAGCCCAGCAGGTCGAGGCTGCAGTGGCCGTGAGTGGCCACTGCACTCCAGTCTGGGCGACGGAGTGAGACTCCAACTCAAAAAAAAAAAAGAAAGAAAGAAAGCACATAAATAGCACCCACAAATTAGAAATAATTTTTTTTCATGGAAAGTAGAATTTTGTCCAGTATTTGAAGAAGGTAAATCACTCAGATATAGGATTAACATTTTTGATATTTCTTATATAATGGTTACATTTGACAAGAGCCTTGAGCAGATTCCTAATCCAACCTTAAATGTTTCTTATATATAGTAAAAAAAAAAATGCTGAGACTAACAAGAACCATCCCAGTTCAGAAGGTTATGCATTAAAAAGTGTATCAGTCATAAATTGAATGACTAATAAAACTTTCATAACACAAGAAAAAGTTTTCACCAGTCATTTTGTAATAATCAGATTGGGTAAAACCAGCAAAGTATTTGCAGCATCATTTATTTATAAATAATCTATATTTTTGATATCTACTCTTTCTATTTGACTAAAATATGTATTACAAAAGCCCACTATCCCTTCTTTTAATTTATCAGCATACAGTCACATTGCTTACTTGGAATATAATGATGCCTCATTTTGCCATCATCCCTGTGGTAGAAATCCTTTAGCATTATAAGTAAAATCCCAAGAAATCAAGGCATTTATAATGGGGGAACCAGTGTGCAGAACTGGAACTTATCAGTTACTCACTTTGAATCAAGAAATTTTTCTATACAAAGCTCTCCTCACAATCCAGTCTATTTCTTCATTTGTATATGTTTAGAACTTAAAATTATTTTTTCATACATCCTCACCACAATGTGATGCTTTAAAAATTCTGTTTTCATTAATATTTTCTCTTATATTGTACTCTGTATAAGCATATTTTCTGAACACTGCTGGGGCATCTAGCAAAAATGTTAAAAATACTTCTTTAGTGCCATTTTTAATGAAAATAATTATTTCTCGACTTATATAATTTTTCTACTGCTGTCTCCTAAGTAAGAAGTTTTCAAGGTAATTATTTTAATATGCTAGCATTTCAATACATTTATCTATCATGCAAAGAAGGATGAGGGACATTACTGTATAGTTTTCAAATGGAAGAGTTTCCTGTTACTTTGTTGCCTAACCACATATATGACAAGAATCTCATAGTAGGCTCATGTCAACCTTTGAGTCGCCTTTCTTATTTTCTAAAAGCCATTGCTTAACTCAATATTTTCAAGAGTCTACTTTAGTACTACTGATAAATTTTCTTCACTTTTTATGTTGTACACAGTGCCACATGTTTTAATCATAACCTTTTCTGAACCTTTTATTTTTTTACTTGGAATGATTAGAAGATGGAGCTTGTTAAATGACAGGACTCTTGGATAAGTAAGAATAAACTGTTCTGGATTGTTAAGTGAGTAGGTAAATCTTTTATGACAATATTCCCCACATGAGAAGTCATAGTGCTAGTTATTTCTGCAATTTAGAAAGTTAGTTAGTAGAAAACTATAGTTTTGTTCTAATTAAGCAAACAAGTGACACCTTAATACATAAACAAATGTCTGTGTTATTCTCTATTCTTTCATACCATTTTCCATTTTTTAAAAAACAAACCTGTTGTCAGGTTTAAATTAGCTTTCTTGGTTGAAATCAGCAGTCTTAATTTGCAATTGAAATCCATCCAATTAAACAATAGATTGCCTGGAATTAATGGTAATTGAACAATCTAAGTTAAATGAGAGAAATTGTGGACAAGTGAAGAGGAAAATAACATGGCACAATTTAAGCTTGGAGAGGCACACACTTTAATGGAACTACGGAATTATGTTTCGTGAGATGCCATTTGCCTTCAGTCACATTTATAAAAGACTTTGTGGGACCCTACACTGATGTAAAAAAAAACAAGTACCTTGACAAACATTGAGACCACCAGGATTGAAGTAACTAATAAATTCCCATGTTTGCAGTGAATTCACTTTCTTTTGGCTAATGAGACATGGTAAAATATCCTTATGATAACATCAACCACAAAAAACATGACAAGAAAGGAATTTTCACTGTATAGATTATAATATCACTCCATCAATGGGTCAAAATCTCCTTTCTTAGGCATGATACAATAGATAAGACTCCAAAAAATAAGTGCAATGGTAAACTTACTTTGATTTGTTGTTTGGGAAAGAGAATTATGGAAATTCAATGTATTTCTTGCATTGACATCACTAGGTCTTTGGAGAGCTGACTCCAAAAAACATGGCTTTTCTAAAAGTGTTCTCTGACTAGCTAAGAATAAATGGTCAACACAAAGCAAGAGAGCTTATGCCTAAATAGACTGTATAATCACCTGCAAAGGAAGATGGACTCTCCCTAACAAAACTTGGTTTGGAGACACTGGTGAAACTATAAACATAGCAATAAGGTATGAAAAGATTTGTTACTTACAATAATTCATGTCTATGGGAAGAGTAAAGCAGGTCACTCAAGTCAGTCAGAAATGGTTTAAGAGCTGGGGGCAATAATCCCAGTGGTTTGGGAGACCAAGGTGGGAGGACCACTTGAGGCTAGGAGCTCAACCTGAGTGACATAGCAAAGCCAATCTTTACAAAATGATTTAAAAAAAAAATCTCTATGTGTGATTGTGGACACCTGTAGTTCTAGCTACTCAGGAGACTTGAGGCAGGAGAATTGTTTGAGCCCAGGAGATTGAAAATTTGAAGTTTGAAGTTCATAGCACGGGACCTGGACAACAAACCAAAATCTTATCTCTATCTCTCTCTCTCTCTCTGTCTCTCTCTCTCTCTCTCTTTCTCTCTCTCTCTCTCCCTCCCCCTGAAAAACAAAAACAAACAAAAATAAAACAAGACAAAACAAAAACAAAGAATGAAAATAAATGACTGAAGAGAGCCAAGAAAAAAGACTAACATATTGTAGTTAGGAGTAGGAGTTTGGGCTAGGGTGAGTGTTCTCTGGTGTGGGCAGGGGTTTTTATGGTTTGTGTGTCACTGGTGCCACAAGAACACCCAGGTTTTTCTTATCAGCTTGTCTAGATATGGGACATAAGACAAAGAGGGAAGAGTGAAGCTTAAATTCTCTTATCAGCCAAATAGTATTAATTTTTTAAGTTGGAGTTGGATACCTCATTACAGAGACTGATCACTGGGAAGAGCACTGTCAGCATAGTTTTGCCTGTCTCTTAATCTGCTCTTGATCCTGAAAACTGAGCTGACCTACTGACGTATTTCACTCCAATTGGTCCACTAATCCAATAGGGAAAAACTAAATAGTTCTAAGCAAGCATTCAGAGGGTCCCCAAGTACATTTGCTCCTCCTGACTCTGATGAACCTTTTTCATTTGCTTTTGATTTCCTTCTCTTTTTTTTTTCTCTCTTAATCTAAACTCATGGCACAGTACCCATATTAGAAACATACTATGGTTATGTAAGTTTGTCAACATTCCAGAATCAATTTCTTCTGCTTAGATATCTATCTTCTTTCAGAATAGTTAGCTATGTTTATCAATTCTGTGTTATTATTTCCACCCTTACTTCACAACCTTTACCATCGGGGAAGATTTCCTACTCTATCCATGTGGTCCATAAAACATTTTGACCAGGGAAGACTTTATCCTTTATTGCAAGGATTTGAATATTGGTGTTCCTTCTGTTTTGACACTATTTCACCATTCTGATTTTCTCTTCATCTCTGGGTTTCCTTTTCAAAGTCTACATTTGATTTCTGTATGCTGAAAATTCCCAAATAAAGACATCACTTCCAGATTTACCACACATTTAACTCTCTAATTTATTTTCTTATCTAGGCATTGTACAGATGGATGTCTCAGAAATTCTAGTTTCAAAACTGAAATTACTCATCATTCATTCCAAACCTGCTGCTTCTCCATAATCCTATCTCAATGAATAGAGCCAGCATCCTTATATTTGCACAAGCCATAGAGGTAACTGGCATGTTATTTTTTTCAACAATGTTATGAGGTATAATTGATATACAAAGAACCACGCATATTAAATATATACAATTTGATGAGCTTGGACATATGCAGACATGTATAATATCTTCACCACAGTCAAGTTTATAGACATATCCAACACCTTTAAAATGTCTTTGTGTTATCAATTATTATAATGGTAAATGAACAATCTAAATTAAATAAGAAAAATTTTGGACAAGTGAAGACAAAAATAACATGGCCTAGTTTAAGCTTGGAGAGTCACATACATTAACGGAACTATGGAACTTTGTTTTGGGAGCTGTCATTTGCCTTCAGATACATCTGTAAAAGACTTTGTAGGACCCTACTTTGACCTAAAAAACAAGTACCTTGACAAACATTGAGAAAACCAGGATTGAAGTAACAACGAAATCCCTATGTTTGCCATAAAGCCCTTAACATGAGAGCTACCCTCTTATATTTTTTAAAGGAACATGATTGTGTATTGTTAACTTTATGCAATATGTTGCACAGGAGATCTATAAAACCTACTTATCTGGAATAACAGAAACTTTTCACCCAAACAACAACTTCCCACTTACCCCACCCCCAAACCTTGGTAATCACTATGTTATTCTCTGATTCTATAGGTTTGACTATTATAGGTACCTCATATCATTATTCCAAATATAAGTAGAATTATGTAGTATTTGTCCTTCTGTAACTGGCTTATTTCACTTAGTATAATATCATCTCATATTGCAGAATTTTCTCTTTTTAAGGTTGAATTTATGTATATATATAAAACACACACATATATACACACAGAGTATATATGTATATATGCCTATATATCACATTTTATGTATCCATCTATCTATCTATCATCTATCTATCTATCTATCTATCAATGGACACAGGCTATTTTCATATCTTGGCTATTGGGAATGATACTGCAATGATTAGTCAAGAATATACAATGGGGAAAAATAGTATCTTCAGCAAATGTTACTGGGGAAACTGGATATCCACAGACAAAATAAAGAAAATGTAACTCCTGCTTTAAAGTATACACAAAAATCAATGAAAATTTTAAAGATGATCCCAGAAACTGTAAATATACTGGAAGAAAACATAGGGGGAAACTTTAATGACATTGGTCTTGGCAATAATTTCTGGCATATGACACCAAAAACACAGGCAACAAAAGCAAAGATAAGAACTACAATAAACTAAAAACTACATTATAGCAAATAATCAACAGAATATAGAAGGCAACCTACAGAAGGGAAAAAAATATTTATAAATGATGTATGTGATAAGTGGTTAATTTCCAAAATATATAAAGAACTTCTACAACTCAACAGCAAAAAGCAGATAACCCCATTAAAATATTAGCAAAAGGCTTAAACAGAGATGTTGGGAGCCAGCCTTGGAGGCCCACCTGATTGACAAAGTCCAGGTGCGCTGAGGACCCCCGGCCACAAAACGAGTCCGGGCGGCTGAGGCCCTTCTGTCTTCCATCTTTACTGTTGATATGGCTGAAGAATTCTGTGCAGTCATGGAAGAATAAAATGGCATGTTTACACGAAGTACTCACAGCTAACCTAGGAACGTCATTGTTCATTTTTCCATTTCCCACCATGCTCTTTGGCCTTTTCTGATTATGCAATGGTTAAACTCTGAAGCACATCAAGAATGCTTTTTTTTCCTTTGTTATAAGTTACTAGATATTGCTTGAGTAAAACATGATATAAGTATATTCACTCCTTATTTGACTTAGAATTATGTAGTTTAGTGTTTAGACATAAGGTTTTTTAGAAGCATGAGTTCCTAGTAAGTTCATTACGAATTTATTATAAGTTGTAACACTTATCTAGGAGTTATGTAGGTGACTTATAACACTGTTTTCACAGATTTAGGATGAAGATTAATCGTTAAGGTTTTTACTTAATTCAATAGTTAAAAATTTTATGTTAACGTATATAGAATAGGTTTTCACTGAATTCATAATATG
>NW_007258792.1:180563-191415 GCF_000164805.1 Carlito syrichta
CTGGGAAACATCATTAAAAGCTTCTTTTGAGTTTTCTTTAGAAATATACACTGCACGATAAGAGAAAAGTAATGAAGACACCTGGACAGGAAAGGCGGCTATGAAGCTTTGAAGGTCATAGAAAGCCCAGAGAAAACTCTTGATATGTGGAGAAATGTGCACCTGGAAACTTTCTTGAGACATTTCAAGGACTGTAATTTGGTACTTTGGACTAAAACTATCATTTTTGGTTTTAAGAATAAGACTCATTGACTGAAAGTAGATAGTGTTCTTGGCTTGTTTGTTGCTTCTAAGACCACTAGATGGTGGTAACTTCTAAAAGATAATGTACGTGAAGGAATTTTATGAATGGTATAAAAGCTCTCTGTTTACTAACGATAAAGGGCATCTGTCCTGCAAGCAGGTATCCAAGTGTATTATTTCATCGTAAGTTCCTTCTTTCACCTACTCCGTCTCTCCTTCAGGACCCTTACACCCGGCAGGAGCAGGACTCTGGCACAGAGAATTTTTTTTCTCCAGAGAAAGCAAATAAATTGCCTATAGATGTATAAAAAGATGCTGAACACCATTGATCATCAGGGAAATACAAATCAAAACCACAATGAGATACCACTTCACACCTATTATGATGACTGTTATCAAAATATCAGAAAATTACTACTGTTGGTGAGGATGCGGACTAATTGGAACTCATATAAACTGTTTGTGGAAATGTAAATTGGAAAAGAGAACAAAGATTCCTTAAAAAATTAAAAAAAAAAAAGAACTGCCATATGATTCAGCATGTCACAGGTGTATATACAAAAAAATTGAAATCAGGATATCAAGAGTTATCTGATATCTGATATTTAAAAAAATCATATATCCTGTAAAATTCCAAGTATGTTGAATCTATTCCTACATATTTCTTGGATCCATCCAATTATTTCAAAATTCATGGACGTTTTATCATTTTAGGCCTTCAGCATTTCTTTTCTGGATTATTTAAACAGCCAGATAATTAATAACCTTGTCTCAATATTTTTTTTTTTGGTTCAAGTCATTAATCTTTAATAACCAGGATTATCACTGTAAAATGATTATCCAATAATGTCTCCTCATTGAATAAAATTTTTGAAAAATTGTTCTCCCTTCTCTTTCTTTCTTTTTCTTTCTTTCTTTCTTTCTTTCTTTCTCTCTCTCCCTCCCTCCCTCCCTCCTTCTCTTTCTTTCTTTTTCTTTCTTTCTCTCTCTCTCTCTCTCTTTCTTTCCTTCTTTTTTTCTTTCTACCAGAGTTCATTCTGAGGAGTTCAAAGACTGGAGTACAGTGATGTGATCATAGTTAACTTCAGGATTGACTTCCTTGGTTTGGGTGATGCTCATGCCTCAGCCTCCTGTGTATTTGGGACTAACGATGTGTGTCCTTGCAGCCAGCTATTTTTTTTTTTTCTTTTGTAGACACAAGATTTTGTTATGTTGCTAGTCTTGAACTCCTGGTCTCTGGCAATCTTCCCAACTTAGTCTTCCAAAATGCTTGGATTATAGGCATAAGCCACTACACTCAATCCAAATCTAAATTTCTTAAGATTGTTTTTATTTTCTGCTGTAAGTAGAATAGTGCTCCATCCCCCATTCATGGATTGAGGTCTTTTAAAATTTAATTTAATTTTAAAGTTGTGAGGCAAAAGTCAAGATAGTGTACATAAGTGGTTTAGGTACAGGTGAAGTTTCGGGCCTCCCATTGGACCTCACTTCAGCTATTGGGTAGCTATTGTGAAATAGTACTGCAATAAACATGTGTGTGAAGTTATCTTTTATGTAGACTGATTTGAGTTTCTTTTTTTAAAATTTTTTTATGTTGAATCAGAGTCTCACTCCCTTGCCCAGGCAGGAGGAGTGCAGTGGCATGCTCACAGCCACCCCAGCATTGACCTGCTGGGCTCCAAGTAGACAGAACTACAGGCTTGAACTACCATGCCTGGAGAGTTTTCTAATTATTGTAGAGACAAGGTCTCACCAAGTTGCCCAAGTTGGTCTCAAACCTGTCAGCTCAGGCAATCCACACACCTTGGTCTCCCAGTGTTCCGCCAGTATATTGCCAGAAGGGAGACTGCTCAGTCTGATGGAAAGTCGATTTCTAGTTCTTTTAGAAATTGCCACACTGTTTTACATAGAGGTTGAATTAGTTTGCACTCCCACCTACAGTGTAGAAGCATTTCCTTTTCTCTGCATCCTCACTAACATCTGTTGATTTTTGTTTTATTAATGTTGGCCATTCTTACTGAAGTTAGGTGGTATCTCAATGTGGTTTTGACTGGTATTTCTCTGATGATTAGTGAGGCTGAGCATTTTTTTCATGTGTCTGCTGATTGCTTGTATATCTTTTTTTCAGAAGTGGCTATTCATGTCTTTTGCCCATTATTTAATGTTGTTGTTTTTTTTTTTCCAGCATGTTTGAGTTCCTTATAGATCCTGAATATTAGGCCTTTGTCAGATATGAAGTAAGAAACATATTTTCCCATTTTCTGGGCTATCTCCCAATTCTCTCAATGGTTTCTTTTGCTTTGCAGAAGATATTTGGTTTGATGGGGTACCATTTGCCTATTCTATCTCGTATGGCATGAAGTTTTGGGGTTTTGATCAGGAATTGGTTGCATATTTCAATTTCCATAAGGATGTTCCCTGTGCTTTCTAAGATTCTTATAATTTGAGGTTTTATGTTTAGGTCTTTGATCCATTTGGTGTTGGTTTAGTTAGGGGTCCTGTTTCATTCCTCTCCATGTGGTCAGCCGATTTCCCCAGCACCATTTGTTGAATAAGTTTTCCTCTCCCCAGTGTTTGTCTGTGGCGGCTTTGTTAAAAAAAGAGAGTTCTTTGGTTGAGAAATTGAGTTCTTTGCTTCCAGAGTTTCTATTCTCTTCCACTGGTGTATATGCCAGTTCTTGTACAATACAAGGCTGTTTTGATTATTGTAGCCTTATAATAAGGATTAAAGTTTGGGAGTGTGATACTTCCCATTTTGTTTCTTTTGCTGAAGATTATTTTGGCTATTTGTGGTTGTTTTTGTTGCTATATGAGTTTCTGTATCGTTTTCAGGACTGACAAGAATGATGATGATAATTTAATGGGTATTGTGTTAAAGCTGTGGATTGTCTTGGGTAGGATGGACATTTTAACAATGTTGAGTCTTCCAATCCACGAACATGGAATATTTTTCCCATTTATTTGTGTCTTCTTTGAGTTCTTTGAGCATTGGTTTGTAGTTTTCATTGTAAAGGTCTTTTGGTTGTTAAGAAGACACTAAGGTATTTCATTTTTGTGTGTGTATGGCTATTGCGAATGGGATTACACTTTTGGTTCTTTGCCTGCTTATTGTCAGGGTATAAAAATGTGACTGTCTTCTGTACATTCATTTTATACCCTGAGACTTTACCAATGCAAGGAAGTTTTTGACAGATTCCATTGGGTTTTCTAGGTATAGGATCATATCATCTGTAAAGAGGAATAACTTGACTTATTTTTCTATTTGAATACCTCTGATATTCTACTTTTGTCTGATTGCTCTAGCTATGACTTCCAACATAATGTTGAACAGGAGGGGTGACAGTGGGCAGCCTTGTCTTGTTCTGGTTTTCAGGGGAAATACTTCCAATTCGTGTCCATTATTTAATATGTTGACTGTGGGTTTACGGTAGATGATTTTTACTATTTTGAGGTATTTTCCTTCTATACCTAGGTGTTCAAGGGTTTTTATCAAGAATGGATGCTGGATTTTGTTCAAAAGCCTTTTCTGCATCAAAGTATGTAATCATGTGGTTCTTGTTTTTACATCTGTTAATTCTATTATGGCCTTGTTGATGTTAAACTAGCCTTGCATCCAGGGATGAAGTCTACTTGGTCACGGTAAATAATTTTTGAGATATTTCGTTAGATCTGATTTTCTGGATTCTTTGGAGAATTTTTGCATCTATGTCCATCAAGGATATTGGCCTGTAGTTCTCTTTCTTTATTAGGTCTTTGCCCAGTTTGGGTATTAATGTGATTTTAGTTTCATAAAATGATTTGGAGAGAGTTCTAACATTCTCAGTTGCCTAGAATACTTTTAATAGGATGGGGATTATCTCCTCCTTGTATGTTTTGTAGAATTCTGCTGGTCCAGGGCTTTTTTATTTTTTATTTTTTTGTAGGTATTTTTCTTATGCCATAGTCAATTTCTTGGGTTGTTATCAGTCTACTTAGGGTCCTTTTTTTATTGTTTCAACCTTTTGAGGTTGTGTGATGTCAGAAAGTTCTCCATTTTGTTTAGAATTTCAAATTTGTTTCCATACATTGTATATAGTAATCTCTGGTAATCTTTTGTATTTCTTCAGGGTTGATTGTGATTTTATGTTTTGTGTTTCTGATTGTGTTTATTTGGACTTTTGTCTCTCTCTCTCTCTCTCTCTTTTTTTTCTTTCATTGATTTTCCCTATGTTATTTTTGTCTTCCATATCCCATATATGGGATTTTATTTTGATGATCTGGATTCTTATTCTGAAGTTAAGATTTTGGTGGTCTGACCTTCCAGTTGCCTGAAGTGATTTGTTAGGTTGTTGACTTATGATGTTTGTACTTTGTTGATGTGTTCATAGAGACACAAATGCCCCTTTTAGTACTGTTTTCATGGCATCCCAAAGATTTTGGTAAGATATGTACTAGTTTTTATTTGTTTCTAAGAATCTTTTGATTTCCTTTTGATTCCTGTTTTGACCAAGGAATTGGTCAGAATTCTGCTCTTTAGTGTCCATGTCTTTGTGTGTTTGGGGGGAATTTTGTTTGTGGTGATATTTTTTTTTATTCCACCATTGTCTGATAAAGTATACTGATCTCATGGAACTTGTTTATGCTTGATTTATGACCAAAGATGTGGTCAATTTTGTAGTATGTTCCGTGTGGTGATGAGTAGAATGTATATTCCATGGTTGTTGGGTGGAGTATTTTGTACATCTCTATTAAGTCTATTTGGTCAAGTGTCAAGTTAAGGTTCTGGATCTCCTTATTGATTTTTTTGCCTCAATGATCTATCTAGGGTTGTTAGTGAGGTCTTTAGTCCCCAGTTATGATAGTGTTAGAGTCAATATCTTTTTTATTTTTTATTTTTATTTTCTTTATTTCTTGAGTTGGAGTCTCGCTCTGTTGCCCAGGCTGGAGTGCAGTGGCATACTCACAGCCATCACAGCATTGACCCACTGAGCTTCAGTGATTCTTCTGCCTCAGTCTTCCAAGTAGCCAGTACCACAGGTGTTTGCTACCATGCCCAGCTAATTTTTTATTTGTTGTAGAGACAAGGTCTCACCAAGTTGCTAGGGCTGGTCTCAAACCCACGGGCTCTGGCAATCCACTCACCTTGGACTCCCAAGGTGTGGAATATCAGGTGGAGCCACTGAGCCCAGCCAACATCCTGTTTTAGTTTACTTAGTCATTGCTTTATAAATCCAGGTGCGACTGTGTTGGGTGCATATATATTTAGGATGGATAGTTCTTATTGATGGATTGAGCCTTATATTGTTATGAAATGTACTTCTATATCTTTTTAAATTTTTGATTACTTGAAGTTAGTTTAGTCTGGTAGAATTGTGACTCCTGCCTTCTTTTATTTTTCTTTTGCCTGATAGTTTGTTTTCCATCCTTTAACTTTGAGTCTGTGGATGTCCTTTGTAGTAAGATATTTTTTCTGGAGGCAGCATATTATTGGGTTATGTTTTTTAATTCAATCTTCCATTCTATGTCTTTTCAGTGGTGCATTTAATCCATTGATATTCAGACTGATTATCAAAATGTAAGAGTTTATCACTGACATGAGGTTTTATACAGCTGTTTTGTTTTCTTTTAACTTTTTATACATGTGTGTGTTTTCAATTTTTCAGTTGTGAGGTGTGTTGTGCTGATTCTGTTTTCTGCTTTCTTGTTAAATGCATGGCTGTTCCTTTCTTTTCTTCTTTTTCTTCGGTGCTTAATACCTTCTTGAGTTTTTCCTGTAGATCCAGTCTGGATGCAGTGTAATCTTTTAGGAATTGAATGTCTGGGAAGGATTTTAATGATCTGTTGCTGATGAAGCTGAGCTTGGCTGAGTAGAAAATTCGTAGTTGAAATTGTTTATCTTTGAGGACTTTGAAAATTGTATTCCAGCCAGGCCTGGTGGCCCACGCCTGTAACCCTAGCACGTTAGGAAGCCAAGGCAAAAGGATTCCTGAGCCTTGGCATTTGAGACAAGCCTGGGCAATTGGGCAAGACCTCATCTCTACAATAAATAAAAAAAGATAGCTGGGTATGGTAGTGCATGACTATAGTTCCAGCTACTTAGAAGGCTGTGGTAGAATTGCCTGAGCCCGGTGGTAGGTTGAGGCTTTGGTGACCATGAGTGTGTCACTGCACTCAAGTCTGGATGATAGAGTAAGACTCCAACTTAACAAAAAGAAAAGAAAAGAAAAGAAAATTGAACTCCTGTCCCTTCTATCTTATAGTGTTTCTGCTCATAAGTCTGCTGCTATTCTGATTGGTCTTATTTGGTAGGTAATCTGACCTTTCTCTCTTGCTGCTGTTAGGATTTTTTCTTTTATACCTACTTTGTTTAGGCAAATTACTGTGTCTAGGTGTTGGTCATCTCATTTGGTGTCTTACAGGTATTCTCTGAATCACTTGTGTTTAAATGGTCACTTCTCTGGTGAGAGGGAGAATATTTTTTTGGATAATCTCCTGTAACACTTGTTCCCCATTTCCTTTTCTTCTTCTGGAATTTTGATCAGGTATAAGTTTGGCCTCTTGATATAATTACACATCTCTTGGGGGCTTTGTTTTTTTTCTGATTTTTCTTTCTATGTCTTTAGTTGTTTAAGTTAATTCCATGATTTGGTCTTCAAGTTCTGAGATTCTTTCTTTCGCTTGGCTGATTCTGCTTTCCATGCTTGCCATCTTATTATTTATTTCCTGGATAAAGTGTATGGCCAAAATCTCTGCTACAAGTTCTTTCAGTGTTGCATCTTGTCTTTCTTAAGTATTATTTACTCTTTCCATGCATTCCCTAATTCTCGTTGCATTCTGGGTTCAATCATTGGTAATTTCCATTGCTTGGCTCTGAGGTTTGATTTTACATGTGTTGCCTATTTAGTACATTGGGAATTGGCTGTGTTCTTCCATTGATATTTCCCCCCTTATTTGTGACATATCTCTTTGTTTTCTTTTTAATTACATTATTCAGTGGTAGTGAATGGAGCTTTCACTTTTGTTGTTTGCTTGGCCCTCCATTCTGCCCTGATCAGAGCATCCAGATTTGCTCTGTTCTGAAGCAGGGTTGGGAGTGGGAAGCTTTGCTGTTTCCTGTTTTGAGAGTTGACTAAGGTGGAGCTGGGGAGCTAGGATTCAGAAACAACTTGAAAGTTAAAATGTTTACTGACTGGTTTATGGGCCTCCTATGACTCACTTTCCACCAGTACTTTATATGGCAATGCCATGGGTACATGTGTGTACCCTCTGAGTCCAAGGTAAAGTAACAGTAATGAGAATAAAAGAGAAATGTAGAATGAAATAGAATGGACAGAAATAAAATCAATTACAGAAAAACAGAAACAATAGCCAAACAAAAAAAGATAAAAAGAAAATAAACTTGAAAAACAAAACCATCAGAAAGAAAAAAAAAGCAGAAACAAACAAACAAATAAAAACAGGAAAACCAAACACACACACACACACACACACACACACACACACACACACGACAAAAAATGAAAGAAGAAGGATAATAAAAGGGCAGGGAGGAATGCAAATTGAACCCTCTCACACATACACTACACCAAAACAAAAGAACAAAACAGAACAGAACAAAAAAGGGGGTGAGGAATACAAATTGAACCTCACACACACATTGACACACACTAAACCAAAACAAAAGAAGAGCAAAATAAAAAGAGTGGTGGGATGCAAATCAAACTCCCATGCACATTTACACAAACACTAAACCCAAACTAAGGAATAACAAAAAGAAGAAGAAGAAAAAGGGAGAGAATACAAATGAAACCTTCACACACACAAAGCAAAACAAAACAAAAAAAGGACAGAAAGAAAAAAAAATTAACAAAGAATTTCTCAGTGCCAATCACCCTCTTGTGGCAGATTCTGTAATTATTCCTCTCAGCAGCTCACAAGTAAGCCCACCTGCTGTCTCTCATGGGCCTGCAAGTTTGTTTACAATCTCCATGATGTGTGGCCCAGGGGGGCGGAGGGGGTGTTGGGTGTGGTTAGGCATCAGTCCTCCTCTCCTGTCTCATAAGGTCAAAGGAGTCCCCTCCAGTGGGGAGGTGCAAAATTGTCTCTTCCTCAGGTGCTGGCTGAGCACCCCAGCCAGGCTTATTACAGAAAATAATTCTCCTAACATGGCTGCCATCCAGTCTCCACCTGGATTTGTTTCTCTCAGTTGAGCCCCAGCTGTGTGGGTCTGATGTTTAGAGGATTGCTTGGGAGAAGGTGTTTGGGTCAGCCCAGGACTCACTGCTGATCTCTTGGTGGGGGGTTCTTCCTTGTTCTTTTCTGGTTGTACCCTTTGTCCCATGGGTGGATTAGGGTAGGATGTGGGGCGTCTGAGACTCCAGACTCATCCTGTCCCTCTGAAGTTTGTCCCTCTGGGTCATGATCAACTCCTGAGTAGTTAAACTACCAATCAGTGAGTGCATCTGTTGTTGCATGGTAAGCAAACTGGAACAGTTTTTAAGATGGTGGTGGGGTGCCTCTTTCATCTTCTCTGGTGGGACTCTGCCTCTGGCTTCCTTGCTGTGCCCCTTCTACAACCCTTGCTTCCAGTGTTCAGCCTGGTGCTGCCATGGTCACACAGTCTGGCAATGGCCGTTGCTCCTGGCAACTTCGCCCTGGGAAAAGATTTGTTGATTTTCGAAAATGGTGTGGGACTTCTGAGTCCCAGGAGGTGCTAGGGTCCATGCATAGCAGCTGCCAGCATCAGCTGCTTCATCAGGAGAGCCCTGGTCTCTTGTTCCTGACTCCCCCACTCAGGCACTCATACACCCACTTACAAACAGATATACCTGATATGTACAAATTCATCCTTACACTCACTCATTCACACAGGGACTCACATAGTGCAACTGACTCCACTGCCACCTTTTACCCACCCAAAGTTAAAATCTTAACCTCTGATACAAGTGAATATGATCTTATTTAGAAAGAGGGTCTTTGAAAACATAATTAAGATGAGTGTTTACTGAATTAGAGTGGTCCCTAAATCCAATGATTGATGTCCTTACAAGGAGAAGGCGCTTTGGAGACACAGAGACACAGACACACATAGAGGAAAGACAGCGATGGGAAGATGGAGGCAAAAACTTTAGTGATGCTGCTCTGAGTCAAAGAGTGCCAACAATTGCCAGCCACCAACAGAAGCTAGGAAGAGGCAAGGAATGATTTTTCATTCGAGCTTTCAGAAGGATCATGGCTCTCTTGATATTTATATTTCATATCTTCAACTTCTAGAACTATGAGAAAAGGAATTTACTTTGTCTTAAGTCATCTAGTTTGTAATTTAAATTTGTTATATTAATTGTTTATTTCTATAGCTGCAACTGTCATCATTCTTTAACATAATTTCTTTTGTTCTCCCTTATAAATATGCACACATTCTATAACTTAGATTTAATAAACTATTTTATTGGTATATTCTTTTCACTTTTACATTCTATTTTATCTGTCCATATACCATATGTATTAGTTTGTGTGGCTGTCATAACAAATTACCATAAATTTGGTGACTGAAACAACAGAAGTTTGCTGTTTTGTAATTCTGCAGGCCAGAAGTTCACCATCAGTTTTACTGAGCTGAAGTCAATGTGTTTGTAGAGCCCTCCAGAGATCCTAGGGGAAAATTCTTTCTTTCCTCATCCACATTTTAGTGGTTGCTGACATTTCTTGGCTTGTGGCTTTATCACTTTAATCTCTCCTTTAATTTTGCCTGCATAGAATATTTAGCAATGTCTAGAGACATTTTTGATTGTCACAGCTTTGTAATACTACTGGCATCTGGTGGAAAGAGGCAAGGGATGTTGCTAGACATACTACAATGCACAGGACAGCATCTTTTCCTACAACAAAGGATTATCTGGTCCAGATGGCCATAGTGTCAAGGCTAAGACTCTACAGCTAATTCAAAACCCATTTTATACTGTTTTCTCATGTCCTCCTGTGATTCTCTTTTGTCCTACGTAGAGTTACTTAGATGTCCGTTATTAATATTTCTACAAGATCTTGTGATTCCTTGGTAATAAAATTTATAAAATTATATCACAATTACCTTCTTACATCCCATTTCTTCAAATAGGCTGCCACCTTCTCAAAGTTACAAGTGAACATATCCTTTTGCCATTGTATTAACTGTACCTAGCAGCTTGTCTACACTGAATAGATGCTTAATAAATATTTGAGTTACTGAATAATAAATTAATTAATTAAATATTGAATTAATAGGTGCAAAAATGAAATTATTACTATTTTCTTCCAATTTACTGGAAAGTTTAGATTACAAAGTATTGACCACATTCATAAATGATTGCCATTGTAATTTTTTAAACTTTCAATGTTTGCATTTCACTCTATTTTAAAAACAGTTGTATACATTTGCTGGGGACCAGCTCCAGCTGGGTTCAGGGTACCCCAAAGGTGGAGATGGCATCAGTGATTGGGGGGAAGAAGAGAGAAAGAGAGAGAGAAAGAAAGTGACTGGACTCCGGTCTAGTGCAGAAGCGATGTGTGTTATTGGGAATTACAACAGGTCTCTTATACAAAGTCAGATGTGGGAGGGGTGTCCCCCACCCACCAGAAACCTTAATCCATGAAA
>NW_007258792.1:191443-196648 GCF_000164805.1 Carlito syrichta
CTTAAGTATTGACTTTACAAATGAAAGTGGCCCATCCCAGAATGTTTGGAATGTGGCCCAGTTCAAAGTTCACAGTGGGCTACCTGCAAGTAACCCAGTCGCATTCTTTCAACAAAATGGCTGTCTGCTAAAACTATATTCTACAAATTACACCTTCAATAAATCCTAAGATCATGACCCAAAAGTCTGTGACCAATACTAAGGCTCTTAGATGTGACACGAGGTTGAATTATAAGTTGTGTGAAAGTCAAAACTGCAGTTTGTGGAAGAATGGGAGCAATGAGCTTCTAAAGTTAGCTTGTGCTCATCCTGATCTCAGAGTTTCTATGTTTTGAGTTCACAGGAGCTTAATCTGGTTAGTGCTGAGTAGAAAGGGGGAGGAAATGGGGTCAATAGCTCCCAAACGCATCCTAGTGGTCTCAAGGTCAACAGCCCTTCCTGATCCCTAATTCTCAGTGGGCCTCCGTGGTCGGCTCCCAACATCTCCCCCTTTTTTATTTTTTAGCATGAAACCATGAAACTCCATATTGCTCTTCTTTAGCACTCTGAAGATGATTGGGAGTAAACACAGCAACAAAAGAATCACTGCTCCGCAAATTCCCACATTGATGAGTATAGACGTTAATGACTTTTGATTAGCAAATGATGCCTGAATTTCTTGATGCAATTTAGTAAGGTCTATACTCAGGTCTGAATGGTTCCAAATTCAAAGTTACTTTGTCCCAAGTATGGACAGATTTAAACTCAGAGTGACATTGGAGAGCCAATTTCTTTTTTAAGGTCACAAGTTCTTTCCCTACTGCTAAAACTCCTTCCTCCAAAGCACTAACCTTACTTTCCAACTTCTGGTCTGTGATTTCCTGAATAGCTATGGCAATAGAAACATTTTTAGACAGCCAATCAGCAAACGTAGTTGTATGAACTTCCCTAGATAATGCTACAGCTCAAAAGTAGTTATTAAAGCTGTAACTCCTAAAATTAAAGTAGCTCAAAAATCTTTTCTGTCTTTCTAAAAGAGCATTAGCCTCATACAATATCTGTAAGCCATATGCATCTTACCAACAAGATGACAATTATACAAGAATCATGAAATAAGATGGCTGCTCAAGAATAACAAAACCTTTGTAAAAGGCGTTAGTTAAACAATTAGTTAAAAATACACCCAGTACAAGACACCTTATAAACATTGCTATGATACTCAATTTTAACAACTTAGTACTTATTTCATACTAAAAACACATAAAAGAATTGCAAGCATCCCTAATGTGGTACTGCTGAGTTTGTCCAACAGGCCCAGACAGGCTGACTGGTTGAAGGGCTGTGAGGGCTTTCCACAAATGAGGCTGAATGGCTTGTCTGGTACCCATTCATTGGAGTGCCTTCTAGTTGCAGCAAGCGTAGAGCCATTAGAACCCCAGTCACTAATATATAGTCTTTCACTTGGTACAGCATAGTCCACCTTAGAGTTATAAGCACAGTCTCTCCATTTCAGGAAGCCAGTATCTCGCTGGATGAGTGACCAGTCCTTTTCCATATCATTGAAGGGGCAAGCAGGTATGCTGAGAGGTGGTGTCCATTAAACACAATTGAACAGTTAGGGTCACAGCTGTGATTGAGCAAAGACATACTAGGATACAGGCCAACACCCACTTCCTGCATCTCTACAGTACAGATGGTGAAAGAGTTGCAGATCACCTTGTCCTGGGTTTGGCATCGGATACAGTCACACTTAAAGCAGTATTGGTCCCTCAGCTGCTTCCGGCGCTCCTCACTGGTCATCAGCATATCCAGGTAGCAGATGGTAAACTCTTCTCCCACCTCAATGTCTCAGACTGCATGCAGTAAGTTTATCTTATGTTTTTGGTCCTGCATTCTTTTCTCCTACCAGTTGTTAAAGACTTTAAAGGCTGATAGTTATAGTTGAGGGGTTTGTGGGCCCTTTTCTAATTTTTGGAATTTGCACCAGTGCTGAGAGATAAAATACATCCAAAAGAACCTGTCCTTCCAGTCTAGTCTGCTTATTAACACCTGTTTTGTAGTTAGCTAACAGGATTCACTTATATGATTCCTTTACTTCCATCTGGGAAAGTTGAACTTGCGAGAAATTTATCATAAGACAACAAAGAAGAATTTTTAACATCCTTTTGTCCAAGCCACCCCCTTGAGAAGGGGGAGGTGAGGAGTCTGGAGATTGGGGTTAGGTGCTGTGGTCTTTGGCACCCACCCCTTTTCCAAAGGTAAAAGAGAAAGACTGGAGGCTGGGGTCAGGTGCCATTGGCTTTGGTACCTGCCCCTTCTCTGAAGGTAAAAGAGAAAGACTAAAATTCAGAGCTAGGTGCCACGGCCATAGATGCCTGCCCTTCCTTCCCAGATAAAGGCAAAAGGACTCACAGAACAGATTACAAGAAACAAAAGTAGTAGGAAAGGCAGGAATTGGAGTTGTAGGAGGAATCGGAGAGGACAAAGGAAGTGAAAACCCTTATTTTGTTTACATTTTTCTCTGGTCTATTCCTTTGATTCAACAGGATTCATACCACCCATCTCAGTCTTTGGGTTAGTGGGGGCATTTCAAATGAGTCGATCAGGAATCCAAACAGGAGTTGACGCATCCTGTGGAAATATGCAAGCATATCTTCTCCCACTGGTTAGTAATATATCAGGCCCTCTCCATTGGCCTGTGAGAAGATCCTTCCATTTTACCATAGGTTTAACATTTCCTTCTGGGTTCCAGTATCTAGCCATAGCTGAATTGCCTGAAGAATTCAAATTTAAATAGTTTATAACAAATAAAGCATGATTTAAAATATGATGAGGAGAACTATACCTAAACTCCCCCTCTTGTAATTTATGTATTTGATTTTTTAAAGTTTGATGGGCTCTTTCAACTATGGCTTGACCCTGTGGGTTATACGGAATTCCTGTAGAATGAAAAATATTAAATTGAGGACAAAACTGTTGAAAAGATTTTGATGTATATGCAGGACCATTGTCAGTCTTAAGTTGTTGTGGCATACCCAATTGTGAGAAACAAAAAAATAAATGTTGCACCACGTCCTTGTAAGCTTCTCCAGTTCTTGGTGAGGCTAAAATAACATGAGAAAAGGTATCCACAGTAACATGCACATAAGACAATTTTCCAAATGTAGGTACGTGAGTTACATCCATTTGCCATAATACATTAGGTTTTAATCCTCATGGATTAACTCCTTCTGGAACATTAAAAAATTAAGACATGCTGGGCAATTCTTGACAATCTGCCTTGCTGCTTCCCTAGATATCTGAAATTCATAATGTAAAGCAGTAGCATTTTGATGGTGAATATTATGATATAGTTGAGCTTGAGTGACTGCCTCTGTCTCCAAAGTTGCATAGATGGAAGGTTTGTTAAATTATCAGCCAATTGATTACCCTCATGTAGACGTCCCAGAAGGCTGGAATGGGATCTGACATGGCCAACGAAAAATTGCTCTTTTCTAACATGAATCAATTGTTGCAGTTGTATAAGCAATTCCAAAATTGTGGTTTTACTAATAGGAATAGTTGCTGTCTCAATGTGAGGAAACAGCCCTTGAACATAACAAGAATCAGTATACAAGTTAAATCTCTTGTCTTTTACAGCAGTAAAGGCATATAAGACAGCTCTTAATTCTGTTTTTTGTGCTGAAGTCTCGAGTACTTAAAACATGAGGTTTGTCATTAATTACTGCCACTGCTTTACCATTAGAAGAGTCATCAGTAAAAACCAATACCGCTCCCTCAAGGAGGACTAAGGAACATGCATGAGGAATAATTATAGGATTACACTTCACAAACTGCAACAATGGATTTCTAAGCAAATGAAACAAAATTTGTCCTCTAAAATCAATCAAATTCACTTGCCAATCATCATTAGTTTGCAACAAGGTTTGAAACTGAGTTTTGTCATAGGGGATGATGATATTATCCACATCTTTTCCAAACAATTACACACTTATCTGTCTTCCTTTGATTATTAGCAAAGCTACCAAGTACGGATAAGATGCTAAAACTTTTTTAGAGGAAACCGGTAAATGTAACCATTCTGTAGGTCCTTCCTGCCACAAGCACCCTGTTGGGGTATGAGAAGTAGCTAACACAATTAATTCCCATGGTATATCATAACTTACCCTTTTCACCTGTTGGAACTCAATGGCCTTATCCACGAGAGTTAAGGCCTCTTTTGCCTCGGGTGTTAAGACTCTTTTAGAAGTGGGGGAGGGATCCCCCTGCAGTATATCAAAAAGAGGCTTTAAATCTGCAGTAGTGACATGTAAATAAGGTCTTAGCCAATTAATATCTCCTAGTAATTTCTGAAAATCATTTAAGGTAGCCAAATGATTCTTCCTTAATTATAGAGGTTGATGACTCACAGTTTGAGTGTTTAACACTCGACCAAGATAAGTAAAGAGTGGGTTGGTTTGAAATTTTTCAGGAGAAATTTTCAAACCACAATTAGCCAATGCTGTTACTGTTTCATTCAAAACGTTATGCATGTGAACACGATCTGCATGAGCCAATAAAATATCATCCATGTAATGAATTAAATAAAGATTAGGATATTTGTTTCTTATATCCTGCAAGGCTGCATCTAGAAACTTCTGGCACAAGGTAGGGCTGTTTTTCATACCTTGTGGCAGGACCTTCAATTGATATCTCTGGAATGGCTGCTTTAAATTATGAGAAGGTAAACTAAGTGCAAATCTTTTACAGTCTTGAGAACTTAAAGGTATAGAAAAAAAGCAATCCTGTAGATCAATAACTATGATGTTATAAGCAGCAGGAATAGCAACCGGAGATGGCAGCCCGGACTGTAATGCACCCATAGCCTCCATGGTGGCATTAATGGCTCTTAGATCCTGTAAAAGTCTCCATTTTCCAGATTTCTTTTTTATAACAAATATAGGAGTATTCCAAGGACTGGTAGAAGGCTCTATATGGCCAGCCTCCAACTGCTGTTGAACTGCTCTTGCTGCCTTAAGTTTCTCCAAGGGCATGGGCCATTGTTCCACCCAAACTGGTTTATCATCTTTCCAGGTAATGGGATCAGCAGCCTCAGCAACTATGGACCCTAGGACAAATTTGAAAAGCCAATACCAGACTGGTCTTTCCTCTCTGTAACCTGAACAGGTCCTTTTATGCCCTGTCTGTTCCTTCTAAGCCCCTTTAAGGGATCGCATCCTATTTGTA
>NW_007258792.1:197178-203958 GCF_000164805.1 Carlito syrichta
TTAGTAATTTCCTGAACCCAGAAAGCGAAATTGCTTGAGCCAAATCCAGAGTCACCCCTGTGCTTATCAGTTAGAGACTTGCCCATTTTATGATAGGATAAGAGTAGTAACTGAGCTATTCTTTGACCTTCATGAAATTGTATGGCTTTTCTATGGGGAGCAACAAGTACCTGGATTTCCCCTGTGTAGTCAGAGTCCACCACTCCAGGAATCACAGAAACTCCTTGTAGAGACAAGGAACTTCTTCCCAATATTATACCCATTATTCCATCTGGGAGAGGGCCCTTCACTCCCATTGGAATTGGGGTAACTGGAACATCTGGAGTTAATATTGTTGTGGTGGAGGAATGGAGGTCCAGTCCTGTGCTCCCTGGGGTGGCTCTGATGAGTTGTGAGATGGGACAAAGGGAACAAATGGGTTCATGCTGGAATCTGCCCCTATTGTTACTTGGGGCTGGGGCTGGCCCCTCTGCCCATTTCCCAGAATTAGCACTGTAGATTTTTGTTCAGTTAACAGAGTGCCATTTTTATGAAATTTGAATTTGCAATCCCTAACCCAATGAAATCCTTTCTGACACCTAGGACACAGAGACTTTGGTCGAGAGCTCTCATTAGGCTGTTGCATCAGAGCTTCCTGAAACGCTTGTTTAGCTGGGCAGTTCCTACTAATATGGCCAGGCTGCCCACAGTTATAACAAGTTAAAACTGAGTTGTTTTTTGATCTATTGTTACCATTTTGCATTCACTGCACAAATTGTGCATAAGTTTCTCCCTTCAAGGTGGCGGCTATTGCCATACCCTGCATAAAGGCAGGGTTAATATCAGCACACTGCCTGATATAATCAGTTAATTGTCCTGTTCTTCTAATCAGTCTAATCAAAGCTTGGCAAGTACTGTTAGCATTCTCAAAAGCCAACTGTTTAATAAGGATATTTGCTGTTTCTGCATTAGAGATTACTCTATTTACTGCTGTTGTAAGTCTAGAGAGAAACTCCTCATAAGTTTCATGTTTTCTGCTTAAGATCAGATAGTGAGGTAGTCTGAGTAGAATTAATAGGTAACTTCTTCCAAGCCTCATTTGCACAAGAATTTACCTGGAGTAAAACTTCCTTGGGTAAGATTAGTTGACTGTCAACTCACTCATATAATCCTCTTTCTAACAGCATATTGCTGGAAATATGAAACTGATTTGGATCCCTCTGCTGGTTAGCAGCCTTCTGGATCTTTACCTGCTCTTCAAATTCAGTTTCCCATAGTAAACAGGCTCCTCCTGACAAACAGCTTTTAGCAAGTTGTCACCAATCTTGTGGTGTCATCCACTGAATGGCAAATTGTTCCATAATAATAATAGTATAAGGAGCTGTAGGACCATACCGAGTACAAGCCTCTTTAAGTTCCTTAATTAATTTTTATGGTAGCGGTTCCCAGTGAGGTGCCTCGTTTACTGTGCCTTCTTCCATATAAATTACTGGAAAGCAAGAAGACAAGGTAAAATCTCCCTCTTCTTCTGCCTTTTTTCTGGCTCCCTGCATACCTACATTAGCCGGAGACACATACCCAGGTGTGAGTTTTGGTGTTTTCACCTTATTTCTAGTAAAGGGTATGGGAGGAGGTGCCTTGGCAACATTAGCAAGATTTTTTCATTTATGATGCCCAGTCAGTTCCTCCATTTCCTCCTCAGGGAAAAATTCATCATCTAAAGGAAGCGCTGAGGCTATGGCCAGCAGAGGAGTGTCTTTATTTTTGGCCGAAATTTTGGAGGAATCCTACTGTAGGTTTAAAACATCCCGGATAATACTCCATAAAGCTAAGGCATACAAAATGCAAGAGTCAAGGCAACCGGTTCCTTTATTGGACAATATGTGCAAAATACTAATAGACAACAGAATACTTATGAACAAACTCACTCTGGCCCATGATTCTGCCATGGCTCTTAAACTGCTCACCCTTGCTTGCTCTGCCTGTCTCTACAGAGAGGTCCCAAAAGAGAAAGCTTACCTTGAGGCCCCGCACTCGGTGCCACTTGCTGGGGACCAGCTCCAGCCGGGTTCAGGGTACCCCCAAAGGTGGAGATGGCATCGGTGATTAGGGGGAAGAAGAGAGAAAGAGAGAGAGAAAGAAAGAGACTGGACTCCGGTCTAGTGCAGAAGCGATGTGTGTTATTGGGAATTACAATGGGTCTTTTATACACAAAGTCAGATGTGGGAGGGGTGTCCCCCACCCACCAGAAACCTTAATCCATGAAAACTTAATCAATGATTGCCTTTAAACCCTTTTCATATGATAATCTTAAAATCCCATAACAAAGAGTAACCTAATCCATGACTGACATATTCTATAAACCTTTTTCATCTTAAACTGATTGATTTATGCCAAGTTAAACAATTCTATAGAAGCTTAAGTATTGACTTTACAAATGAAAGTGGCCCATCCCAGAATGTTTGGAATGTGGCCCAGTTCAAAGTTCACAGTGGGCTACCTGCAAGTAACCCAGTCGCATTCTTTCAACAAAATGGCTGTCTGCTAAAACTATATTCTACAATTTACACCTTCAATAAATCCTAAGATCATGATCCAGAAGCCTGTGACCAATACTAAGGCTCTTAGATGTGACACGAGGTTGAATTATAAGTTGTGTGAAAGCCAAAACTGCAGTTTGTGGAAGAATGGGAGCAATGAGCTTCTAAAGTTAGCTTGTGCTCGTCCCGATCTCAGAGTTTCTATGTTTTGAGCTCACAGGAGCTTAATCTGGTTAGTGCTGAGTAGAAAGGGGGAGGAAATGGGGTCAATAGCTCCTGAACGCATCCTAGTGGTCTCGGGGACAACGACCCTTCCTGATCCCTAATGCTCAGTGGGCCTCCGTGGCTGGCTCCCAACATACACTTATAAATAGGATTTCTTAAATATGTATATATTTCTAGACACTTCAAATTTCAAGCAACAAATTCAATTAACCTTATTATATTAATTTTATTAACCCAGTTACTGGGTTTGTATAGCCCAAGGACAATCAGCTAAAGTGATTGGTTATAAACCCAGTTCTTCCCTGTCCAGATTTGTTTGATTCAAGGATGGTCATCCTCTCTAAACCTCAGTAAAATGTCAAATTTTTTCTGGATGTACTCTGTCTATAATAATTATTAGATGTAATACTGATATTTAAAAGAACAACTGATTTGACATGTCATAGATTGTGACATGGTCGTTGCCTCATATGCCTCATCTATAAGATATGTTGGAGACATTGTTTAAAGTTTCTTTCTGCCATTTCTAATATATAAAGATATATCATCAGTTAAGACCCAAACAAGAAACAGATAATGATGAGACAAATGAGACTTTAGTAAAGGAATTATTTTCAAATTGTGGACATGTTTGAGGGAAATCAAAGAAAATGTGATGTCTCTTGGGGTTAGTAACAGGAGAGAAGTTTTCACTACTGGAGAGTCAAGTAAGTCATGGAGAGAGTAGTTATAAAAACTAGAGAGAGAAATACATAGAAAAGAATACCTTAGAAAAGAATGCCTGAGAAAAGCTGTGGTCTTAAGGAAATGAACCAGCCAGCTCTTTGTCAACCAACAGGGAGAAACCAGGGACAGAAATACTGTGATCTCACTTCTGTACCTTGTCTTTATTGTCCTTCTGGAACATCTTTTTGTTCTTACTCTTAGTCAAAACCAAAGAGTAATGGAGTTCACCAAGTCTCTTTACAGAGTTTAGCCTCCTACTCACAGAACAAGTTGGGAAAGTGAAAGATACCCAGCACAGACTTTGAAAAGAGTCATTTTAATGAAACTTTAATATTATCAAAGAGTCTAGAAGGAAAAAAAGTCAGAAAAAAATGTTCTACTTTTTATAGGTTGCAGTTAAAAAAAAAACTACAAAATTATTTCAAGCTTTTTCTGCCTAGATATAGATGACATGTGTTTAATTGGCAACTGGTACTTTTTATGGCTAGAGTAAATTTTGACTTTACACTCTTTGTTACCCTTTAATATGGAGTCTAAGTAATAAAAAACAGCATTTAATCTGATGCAGATAAAATTGAAGGTGAATCATTTGCTGAAGTAACATAAATAAAATTTGATTGATGGATTCTATCTTCAATTTTATCTGGTAATGAATAATATATGTATTTCTGATATTAAAACATCATCTTGAATTGAGTGATAGAAAATAGAAAGGATCAAAGTGGGTTGACAATAAAGCCTGTTCTCAGCAGCTAGATAGAAACACAGAGCATCATGTTGATTCTATAAGTGTCTGTTTTTTGTAGTGAGAAAAATTATCCCTAGGTTAAATATGATTCTGGACATACCAAATAAATCTTAAAACAATATCCAAAATTAAAAAATTTAACTGTGTCTCAAACTAAGGCTTAAAAATATTTGTAGAATTACAAAAGCATTCAGCACACAAGGAGGTAACATTTACAATATCTAGCATCAGAAAAGATTACCAGGCATGAAAAGAAGTAGAAAAGATGTGACTCATAATGAAGAGGAAAATTAGCCAAATGAAAACCAATCTAGAAATTACATAGGCACTAGAATTAGACAACATGGACAATAGCGCAGTTACTGTAACATATCCAATGATCAAAAGCTAAAGGAAAGATTGAGCATGATAAGTAGAAACATGGAAAACAAAAGTGACAATAGTGAACCTCAAAAAAATTAGAATTACAATGTCTGAGATTTTAAAAAAATATTGGTTGGAAATTACAGTATATTAGTTACATAAGAAGAAGAGTTTAATGAACTTGAAGACACAGCAAAACAAATTATTCAGAGGGAAAAAAAGATACTTAAATAAAGCAACAAAGCATCAGTGATAAGTATTACAAGTGGTTCCAACTTCTGTGTAATTGAAGTCCCTAAATGAAAAGAGAGAAAGGAAATAAACAAATTAAAAAATGAATAATTATTGACTGAAACATTTACACAACTTTAAACAAACAAACAAAAAAAACATAAATACAAGAAGCTGAAGAAGGAAACACAGAGAAAACTACTCTAAGGCACCATGTAATAAAATTGCTCAAGACCAGTGATAATGAGAAATTTTAACGGCATCTGGAAAAAAGTGATGCTACTTAAAATGTTAGAAGCAATGCAAATGAAAATAAATAGAAAAAACTTTATTAAATTCCAAAAGAAAAAAATTGTAAACCTAGAATTTTATACCCACAAATATTTCCTTTAAATCTAAAGTGAAATAAAGACTTTTTTGAATGCATAAAAATGGGAATGTTTCATTGCCAGCAGGTCTTCTGTACTGCAGTAATGGTTTGTTTTTGTTTTTGTTTTTGTTTTGAGTTGGAGTCTCACTCTGTCGCCCAGACTGGAGTGCAGTGGCCACTCCCGGCCACCACAACCTCGACCTGCTGGGCTCTGGTGATCCTTCTGCCTCAGCCCTCCAAGTAGCTGGAACTACAGGCGCGCACTACCACACCCGGCTAATTTTTTGATTTTTTGTAGAGATGAGGTCTTGCTGCCTAGGCAGGTCTCAAACCCGCGGGCTCAGGCAATCCACTCACCTCAGCCTCCCAAAGGCGTGGGATTACAGGCTGAGCCACTGAGCCCAGCCTTGCAGTAATGTTTTTAAAGAAAATACCACAGGCAGAAAAAAATTTTGTGTGTGTGTGTGTGTGTGTGTGTGTATAATGAAAAAGTGGATCTGAACAAAAGAATAGAGAGAAAGACCATGGGGAACAGAAAACATCATTAAATATATGTCTTTTGAATTATTTAAGTTTCCTTAAAAGGTAACTTACACCTTAAAAAATCACAATTGTAGCCTGGCTCAGTGGCTCAGCCTGCAATCCCGTGCTTTGGGAGACTGAGGTGAGTGGATTGCCTGAGCCCGCAGGTTCGAGACCTACCTGTGCAACTTGGCGAGACCTCATCTCTACAATAAATTAAAAAACCAACCGGGCATGGTAGCGCATGCCTGTAATTCCAGCTACTCAGAAGGCTGAGGTGGAAGGATCACCAGAGCCTAGCAGGTCAAGGCTGCAGTGGCCAGGAGTGGCCAATGCACTCCAGTCTGGGCGACTACAACTCAAAAAAAAAAATGACAATGTAATACTAATAATAAAGTATAAAAAATATTAAAATAAGTGAAATGTGTATGTAAAGCAATGTATCTGTAGAAATAAACTTCATAACAAAAAGGACACGAAGGCCAGAAAAGGAGTAGTTAAATTATATTATTGAAAAGTTCTTATACACATGGCACATTATTCTGTTTCGTTTTACTACATAAGAATACTTAAGACTAGATAATTTTCAAAGAAGAGGTTTATTTGGTTCATGGTACTGCAGACTGTACAAAAAGCAAGGCACCAGCATCTGTTTCTGGTGACGGCCTCAGGAATATTTTACTTGGTGTAAAGTGAAGGACAGCAGGCATGTCATATGGTGAGAGAGGGAGAAAAAGAAAGGGAAGAGAGTGCCAGGCCCTTTTAAATAATGAAATCCCATGATAACTAACAAATCAAGAACTCACTACCATGAGGATGGCACCAAGGCATTCTGGTTTTCAAGGGAAATTGTTCCAATTTTTGCCTGTTTAGCAGTATGTTGACTATGAGTTTCTCATAGATGGCTCTTACTATTTTGAAGTATGTTCCATCTATGTCTAGATGTTTGAGGGTTTTTATCATGAAGGGGTGCTGGATTTTATCAAAAGTTTTTCTGTCCGGGCTCGGTGACTCAGCCTGTAATCTCGCGCCTTTGGGAGGCTGAGGTGAGTGGATTGCCTGAGCCCATGGGTTCG
>NW_007258792.1:204136-216967 GCF_000164805.1 Carlito syrichta
CTGCACTCCAGTCTGGGTGACAGAGTGAGACTCCAACTCAAAAAAAGAAAAAAAGAGTTTTTCTGGATCTAATGATATAATCTTCTGGTTTATGTTTGTACATCTGTTGATGTATTTAATTATGTTTTGGTCTTGTGGATGTTGAATCAACCCTGCATCCCAGTGAGGAAGTCTGCTTGATCATGGTGGATGATTTTTGATATGTATTGTTAGATTCAGTTTGCTAGAAATTTATTGAGACTTTTAGCATCTGTGTTCATCAATGATATTGATTTGTAGTTCTCTTTCTTCGCTGGATATTTACCTGGTTTGGATATCAATGTTAGCTTCAAAAAATGATTTGGGGGAGAGTTCTATCTTGCTCATTTGTTTGGAAATCTTTTAATAGGATTGGTATCAACTCCTCTTTTTTTATTTTTGTTTTGTTTTGTTTGCAGAATTATCTAGAAATTCATCTGGTCCAGGGTTTTGTTTTGTTTTGTTTTTAGTAGGTAGTTTTCTTATGACATAGTCAATTTCCTGGGTTGTTATTGTTCTATTAAGGGTCTCAATTTCTTCTTGTTTTGACCTGGGTAGATTGTGTGATATCAGAAAGTCCTCCATTTCATTTAGGTTTTCAAGTTTGTTTCCATACAAGTGTATGTAGTAATCTCTGATAATCTTTTGTATTTCTTTGGTGTCAGTTGTGACTTGATTTTTTGCATTTCTGATTGTGTTTGTTCATGCTTTTTCTATCATTTTCTTGGTCAGTCTAGCTAGGGTGGTCCATCAATTTTGTTTATCCTTAAAAGTACCAGCTTTTTGTTTTGTTGATTTTTTTTGTATTATATTTTGTCTTCTGTGTTCCAAATTTGGGCTTTTATTTTGGTAATCTGAATTCTTCTGTTGAAGTTAGGGTTTTGGTGGTCTTGCTTTTCCAGCTTCCTTAGGTGATTTGTTGGGCTGTTAACTTGTGATCTTTCCATTTCCTTCATGTGTGTTTGTTGAGATATGAATTCACTTCTTAGAACTACTTCTGTGGCATTCCAGAAATTTTGGCAGGATGCTACTTTGTTTACATTTATTTCCAGGAATCTTTTGATTTCTGTTTTGATTTTTGTGTTGACCCAGGAGTTGTTCAGCATCATACTGTATAGTGTCCATGTCCTTGTTGCTTTTGGAGGAATTTTGTTTTTGTGGATATTTATTTTTATTCCACTGTGGTCTGAAAAGGTGTATGGCAGTACTTCAATCTTATAAAATTGTTTATGCTTGATTTATGGTCAAGGATGTGGTTGATCTTAGAGTATATTCCATGTGGGGATAAGTAGAATGTATAGTCTGTGGTTGTATAGGGTGGAATGTTCTGTAGGTATCAATTAATTCCACTGGGTCAAGTGTCATGCGGAGGTTCAGGATGTTCTTGATGATATTTTTTTCTTATCTGTCCAGGGTTGTTGTGGGGTATTTAAGTTCCCAGCTACAATAGCAATAGAGCCAATATCTTTTTTAAGTTTATCCAGAAGCTGCCTTATGAAAGTTGGTGCTCCTATTTTGGGTGCATATATGTTTATGATGGATTTTTTTGTTGTTGATGGATTGAATTTTTTATCATTATATAGTGACCCTCCACATTTTTAAAAATTTCTGATAGCTTAAAGAATATTTTGTCTGATATTAAGATCACAACTCCAGCTTTCTTTCATGTTCCATTCACCTGAAAATTTGTTTTCTGTTCTTTTACTTTGAGTCGTGAGTGTTGTTTCTGGTGAGATGATCTCCTGGAGACAACATATTATTTCATCTTTATATTTTATCCAACTTACCATTCTAAGTCTTTTCAGTGGTGCATTTAGCTCATTCATATTTTGGCTAGTTATTGAGATGTGAGAGTTTATTCCTGTCATGAGGTTCTTATAGTCTCTTGTTGTTGCTGCAGTTTGTTTGCTGTCTTTCTTTTGATTTTTTTGTTTGATTTTTATGTGTTTTCAATCTTTTGCCTGCATTCTTGGGAAGGGCATTGTCATTCTTTTTTTTTTTTCCACTGTGTCTATACTTTCTTAAATGTTTCTTGTAGAGCTGATCTGGAGGTGGCGTAAACTCTTAGGGATTGAATGTCTCAGAAGGATTTTAATTCTCCATCACTAATGAAACTTAGCTTAGCTAGGTAGTTAATTCTTGGTTGAAATTGTTTTCTTTGAGAACTTTGAAGAATTGACTCCCATCTCTCCTAACCTGAAGTGTTTCTGTAGATAAGTCTGATGCTATTCTAATTGGTCTTCCCAGCTAAATAGACTGACCTTTCTTTCTTGCTGCCTTTAGGAATTTTTCTTTTATACCTACTTTGTGTAGGCAAATTACTATGTGTAGGAGTTGGTCTTCTCATTTGTTGTATTGCGAGGGTTCTCTGAATCACTTGTGTTTGAATGGTCATGTCTGTGATGAGATGAGGGATGTTTTCTTGGATAATCATGGAATGTTTGTTCCAGGGTAGTCTCTGTCTCTCTATCTGCCTTAGGGATTCCAATTAATCTTAGGTTCAGTCACTTGATATAATTGCTCAACTCTTGGAGGCTTTGTTCTGTCTTTTTCAACTTCTTTTCTATGCTTTTAACAGTCTGGTTTATTACATATTTTGGTCCTCAAGCTCTGAGATTCTTTCTTCTGCTTGGTTAATTCTATGCTTATCGATTTGTTATTTATTCACTTTATTTATTATTACTGTTATCTCAGTTGTCAATTCCTTCATTCTTTCCTCTTGTCTCTCCTCATTTCTATTTATTCTATTAATATCTTGATATCTGAGTTTGTGATTTGAGACCAGTCATTCTGGGGGTTCTTCATTGTTTGAGTTCAAAAGTCTGTATTCTCAGATATTGTCCTCCCAGCAGTCTGTATGAGACCCATAATTTTTCTTTGCTTTTTCTTCATTTGTGTAGGTTTTACTACCCTGTTTTTACCTCTTCTTTAATTAGGTTGTTCAGTGATAGGGAGGATAGTTTGTACTTCTGCTTGCTCAGTCTCCTATCTATTCTTCCTTATGTAGATGCTCTGTCTTTCTTCGAGTTTGAAGCTAGACTGGGAGTCGAGGGTTGTACTTATGCAGATTTGAGATTTTATTAAGAGGGGGGCAATGATTCAGATGGTATTTGCAGATCCCAGTATCTGCTGACAGATGTGTGAGTACCCTGGAGCCCACTTCCCACTGCTTTAGAATCTGTCCATTCTGTGGGAGTGTATATTTGCCCCTTGAAAGCAAAATGAGATAAGAAAAGGGAAAAGAATGGGGGGAAAAAAGGATAAACATGAAAGGAAAATGGAGAGAGAGAAGAAGAGGTAAAACAGACAGGCATACCAACTAACAAATAAGCAGAGAAACAAACAAAGGCAGAAAAAACAAAACAAGAAAAACATACAGACAATCATACAAACAGATAAACAAACAAAACAACCTCTGTACATATACACACCATCCAAAAGTGCCCATACACAAACAAAAAAAATCTAAAAAAAAATTGAATAGAAATAAAACAAGCATGAAAATGTAAACAAAAACAGAGAGAAGAAAAAGCAAAAACAACAAACATATAAACAAACAAAAACTTTCTCTGTGGCCATTTCTGTAGTTCCAGGTTCCTTTTAGCTGCTGCCACCACATTAAGGAAAAGCTCTGATCTCCAGCCTGTCCTCTTTGCTCTCAGTGCAGGCTGATAGGGTTGCTCTCAGTGTGGATCAGATGCTCCATAGACTACTGTGGGAGGAGGATGGATCAGATCTGAACTCACCTGATTTGTTTGCTGCTGTCTCTGCTCTGAAGCCTCCCATTCAGATCTGACATGTCTGTGCCTGTTCCAGAGGGGCATCTTTCTCTCCAAGTCTGATGAGGGGATAGCCTCTGGGTTCTAGGCTGGAGGATGGATAGATCTGGGCAGGGCAAAGCAGATCTCTGCCCGGTCACAGGACAGAGAAGATGGTGCCAGTTGGCATCTCCTCACTAGCAGCAGGGATCCATTCCAGATTTCCATGCCTTGCTTTTTCCATAGTTCTTGTTGTTCAAGCCCAGTCTGCTGTCACAGGTGATGATGTGGGCCAGGTGCCAGGTGGTGAGGAGCAGCTGATCTCTGCTCTCTCCTTTCAAGAGAGCCCTGAGGATGATAGATGATCTTGTGCAGTGAGGGCTCCAATCTCAGGGCAGTGATGGGTTACAGTCACCTCTGGAGGAGAGTTCTAGGTACACGAACCTGCGTCTCCCCTCAGATGAGCTTTCACTCATTCGTCGACACACACCCACTCAAGCAGACAGTCTTTATGTACACTTGCTTTTGTGGAGACTTTCACACTCTGACCTGTTCTGTTGCCATCTTGCCTCTCTCCTCTTCTGGTAGAAATTTACAATTCAATCATACTTATATATGCAAAGAAAATGAAATAGCCTAAACATCTGAAAACAGAACAGTATTTGAAGGTATAATCTTATTATCAATAAAGATGATATAGTAAACTTACATCAAGGAACATTGAAAAACAACAGTAATCAAGAGAGAATGATATTTACATTAAAATATAATAAATGGATGAATAAAAAAATAGAGTTCAGAGATAGTCCCACACTCATATGGTGAACTGATGTTTAACAAAAGTGTAAATACCTTTCATTTGGAAGAGAATAGTTTCCTCAACAAATTGTGCTGGATTGGACACATGCACACACACACACACACACACACACACACACACACACAGAGAGAGAGAGAGAGAGAGAGAGAGCTTTAATTCTATACAATGCCATATAGAAAAACTAACTGAGTAAAGGAACCTTAAGACATATATGTAAAACTTGAAATTATAAAATGAATAAAAAAAATTGTAGCCAATATTTTTGAGTTTTGTAAATTTTTTCAGTTGCAAAAAGGAAAATACCATCCTCAAAGGAGTAACTTGATAAATTGGACTGTATCAAAATTCAAAACTGCTATTCTTAAAGTATTGTTTAAAATACTGCTAATAGAATTAAAAATAAGACATAGAATGTGATAGTTATTTGTAAAACACAGATACCAATAAAAGACTTGTATCCAAAATATATAAAAGAAGCATCGCAAACTCCATAATAACATAGAACCCAGTTAAATATTGGTAATTTATTTGAACAGACACTTCACCAAATAAGAGATATAATAACAAATAAGTCCATGAGAATATAATTAACATCATAACTCATTTGGGAAATATACATTAAAATCATAATGTGATATTACATCACACCTAATAGGATGGTTAAAATAAGAAAGTATAACCATAGGAAATGATTGAGAGAATTAGAAAAATTGGAAATCACATTCACTTCTGGTAAGAATGTAAAATTTTGGGATTACTTTGAAAAAGAGTTCAGCATTCTCAAAAAGCTAAATATTTATCTACCATATGATCCAGGTATTGTGCTTCTTCATAAGTACCCCCCAAGGTAAACATATATTCATAAAAAGATTTGTGCATGAATGTCTATGTAAGATTTATTTTGCCCTAAACTGGAGACAGCTTATATGTTCAAAATCATATGAATGGATAAATGAATAGTAGTATATCCATATAATGGAATACCCTCAAATAATTGGATGACTGATACACACAAAACAGATTAATTCCCAATAATCATGCTAAGATATACTAGATAAAACCAGAAATATGTATTCTATATAATTCTATGTATATAAAAATCAGAAAATGAAAAGTAGCCTATGGTGACAGAAAAGTGATTGCAAATGGGTGTGAGAAAAGTTTTAGGAGTGGTAGATAAGTTTGTTACCTTGATTGTGGTGATTTTATGGATATGCATACATGTCAAAACTTACCAATATACCTTTTACATTTATATATTTAAGGTTCATCTTTCAATAAAAATAGTATTGTAATCACCTGTTTAACTAACTACATAAAGACAAACCTCAGTGAGGCAACATAAAAAGTGAAAATAGAATGGGCTTAAAATTTAGATAATACCAAAACCCTATGTTTACATCAAATTATGATGTAAACATAGGGTTTACCCTGGAGAATGCACTCAATTTTCTGTACTGTGGTTTGTTAAGTTATGTGGATTGTCCTGCAGAGTCCTTTATTTTCCATATAAGGAAAGTAGGGCTAAGAAATTATTTCCATATAAGGAAAGTAGGGCTAGATGAAATTATTTGTGTCTTTTCAAATATTTTTAACTATCTATGGGCATACCATCCAGAATGCAGTGGCTCTTGCCAAATATTTTAGACTACTAATGCCTTTATTAACTATTAGGTTGTGATTGTGTCAAATATTAAATTGGAGATATTTTGGCTAGAACTTTTGCTAAATTAAATACCATGATACTAATCTCCATACATGAGGTACAATAATTTTTAGAAATCCTTTAAATCACTGTTTAAGGCTCACTCTCCCTAAATAATATAAAGGACTGGTGATGGTTGAGTGATGTTAGAACCCCCAAAATCCTTCCTCTTACTAAGACTTACTTGAGTGGTTTTCTTTAACCTGGGTTCCACCCAATTTCAATTTGGCAATGTACTGATTCAGTCACAGTTTTAGTAAGTCTTATATAGGGTTTTCTAAAAGCATCAAGAACTCTCTACTTGTAACCGAGACAGTACTGTGCATACAGTCTTATTTTATATTTGTAGGATATTCCACTCTGTTAAATCCAGCTGGCTGTTTTGCATTTATCTCTGTTTTCACTGTGTATGTGTGTATGTGCATGTGTGTGTGTGTGTGTGTGTGTGTGTGTGTGTGTGTGTGTGTGTGTTTCAACTCTGATATGAAGAAGGACTTAATGAAATATATGGGGAGTAGGACTTATGAAAAGTAATTCATTTGTGGTAATGAAAGGATGCCTTTCTTAGAGCTTATGGCAAAGCACTTTGAGATATTAAGTACATTGTTAGAGGGCACATAAACAAAATTAAAACACAGACATGAAGATTACAACAATGGGCTAAATTGAATGGGAATAGAAAAAAATCTTAAAATTTGAAATGTGCTTTGCTAAGTATATCACATGATTCTAAGATAATTAGAATTGCATATTGCACTGGAGGTATTTGTTTTCTATTAAACTGTCTGCAATAGATCATTCCAAAACATTATGAACCATACAGTTCCCTTCCAAATCTGCCTATTAGCCCTCAAGTAATGAAATTGAAAATCTACACATAAGGAAACCTTTTAATTATACACAGTAATACAAACACTAAACCAGAGAAATGAATTTTAAAAACCCATTTGGAAATAATGTGTGCTACCTTTTCAAAGTGAACTCTAAGGCTGTGTATTTTCCTGAGAATTTCTTTCTCATTGGTTGGTGGTAATGGTGTTGCTCTTTTTCTTCCTAAGTCAGATATTCATTTGATGAAAAGAATTCCCATAAACTTTTCAGGTTCTCTCCTGTCTATAGGATATTTGTATGTTGGCAGTTATCGACTCTATGTGAGGTAGGCTTTCAGAATTAAAAAAAAATGCTATTTTCAATTTTACTACTGATATGATATCCACATGTTTTAAAAAGAAGGTTGGTGGTTATATTTTGCAAAATTGCTTCAATAACTAGAAAATACAGAAAAATATTTGGAGAAATTAAACAGGGCTCCCAAAAACTTGAAAAAAATATATATAATGGGAATTCTATATAGCTGTGAATTAATATTAACAACATAACATATACATAGTTATTAAAAAGGAGAGGCATTTAGAAATAGACGTATTTATCCTCAAAATATTTGCTTCATAGAGACAGTTCTGTATTTCTGTTCCTATTTAAAATACTTCAAAACTCTCATTACCATCTGAGAAAGAGCTACAACCATGAAACAAAAAAAAAGTGTGTGTGTGTGTGTGTGTGTGTGTATAAAACAGGATTTATTGAGAGGATAGAAAAGCTCCCACAGTGGGAGGGGACATGAAGGGGTTGCCCCCAAAAAGTATATTTTAAAAAAATCCTCCGTAGCTACAATTTATGACATAAAAAGTATAAGATCAAAAAAAGCAGACATTTTGAGACTTTAGCCAAACATAGTTGTCTGTAAAAGTGTTAACACCTTGAAATATCCACTTAATAATATTTTGATTAAATACATGAACTCTGGGATTGGGTGGGCCATGAAATAAGAATATCTGTGCCATACATTTAAGAGAAAACTAGGTTTCACACTATAGATCGAAAGGAAAGAGATGTTTGAAAAAAGGACACACACACATATGCAATATTACACTATAATATTTAATCTCCACCTCTTAAGGAGTCTGTTTATATTAAGATAAAGAAGAAAAGATCAACTTCAAGGTACACTCATGAAGTATATGAAACAACATTACTCAGGTATTGGTCCACAGGCAACACAGGATGATGATCACTAGGGGAAGACAATGAAAAGAACAATTAGACCTTTAATAGCTCCAGTTTACTGACCAAAAAGAATTTCAGCACAGGAATTTAGCACAGGAAGCAGAACCCAAACAGAGTCCAGCAATTTTACTGAATTAAAAAGACAGTGTGTGGAGTCTGAAGAAGCCAAGTCAGCTAGAAATTGAAGAAAAAGCACAAGAGATAAAAAGCTCCAGAGACTCCAGAGTCATCTTGAATTCTATACCAAATATTATTCTCCATATGCATATGAAATACACAAGACTTAAGAAACACCAGAATGAAATAAACAGAACAATCCATGTAGTTCATACAGGGCTAGTAATGTTCATGTTTCTAGTAGCCAGAGTGGAAAGATCCCTTAATGCAGGAAGCAATATGCATAGTCTTCAATAGACTATGACTTCAGTAGTGGAGTTACATTAGCCCTTCTGGACTATGCTAAACAAACTAAGAGTAACAGTTAAAAGAATTAAACTGAATCTGAATAATATAAGCATATCCAGGAATAAACACCAACAATATCTACAGAAATATGATAAAATTCAGAAAGCAAATATAAGAAGCAGAAAAATACAATCCATAAACAGGAAAAAGGATAGTCAAAAAAAGCATATCTCCAATGTGACAGAGATGCAGAAACTTGCAGATCAACATAAGAAAACAACTGTTATGAATATTTTATATGTGTTGAAATGGATACAGGAAAATGTGGGCAGCGATCCAAATAGAGTTTCTAAAAATAGAAACTATATTATCTGAAATAGAAATCCACTATAAGAGATTAGCAACAGAGTAGATGCTGCAGAACAAAAGTTTAGTGGATTTAAAGACATAATAATAGGAACTATTCAAATGAAATAATGAGAGAAAAGAAGGGAATATGATTTTAATTAGTGGCAGGACAAGATCAAGTGGACAAACATATTTGTAACTAGGGTTCCACCCAAAGAGGAAATGGGGAAGATAATGTATTTCAAAATAAAATGGTCACAATTTATTTTCTAATTTGTTAGAAAACATTCATCTCTATACCCAAGTTGCTCAATAAACCCTCAACAGAAGAAACACAAAGAAAACCATAAGAAAATATGCCACAGTCAATTTTCATAACATCCCAAAACAACAGCAAAACATTAATAAGGAATGTTCCAAAAGTCACTAGTAGGAAAAATAAATATTACGTAGATATGAATCAATATAGGTATGACAGCAGATTTGTCACTAGAAACCATACAAATCAGAGTACAATAAAGTGACATCTCTAATATAGTAAATAAGATATTTGTAAACCTAGATTCTATATTCAATAAAAATATCTTTCAAAAATGAAGGAAAATTTTTTTCCAGAAATACATATGCTGAGAGAATTTGCCATCATAAGAATAATAACACAAGAAACACTAAAGGAAGTCCTATTCTTAAAAAAGAATATATATCTCTCATATGGAAATTTAAAAATATGTTTCCAAGTAACCATGAACAAAAAGTAGATGGTAGGTTCTCCACAGAAGAGGAATTGAGGTGAATTTTGTAAGGTGTTTATAAATCAGTAAATGTCCTGATGACATGAGAAAGTGTTTGAAATGTAGTCCTGTAATCAAATTTTGGGTTAAGATGTGTAACTATTTTTCTTCCATGGACATATGGCAATTCACTTATAAACCAAGTATTTCTGAGTCTATATTATCTTAGTATAATAAATATCAGAGTCCTTACAAAGAAGAATTTTGTAGTGGGAAATAGGTGAGTATACTCAGACACCTTAAAGATTTATTTCTTCTTCTACTTTCTGTCACAGACACACAAAATATGTTCTACTCAGGTTGTATAGGAGAAAGAATCAATAGATTTACAGTACAAAATACAAGTGATGAAAACATTGGTAATATAACTGACAAGAAAGGAAGGAAGGGGTGAAAGGAATTATGGTTACTATAGTTTGAATGTGTTTCCTAAAGTTTATGTGTTGGAAATTTAATCCTCAGTGAAATAGTGTTGGGAGTTGGGGCCTAATAAGAGGTGATTAGGTGATGAGAAATTAATATTAACTCAGGATTAGGTTAGTTATTGCAAGAATGAATTTATTATAAAAGCAAGTTTGGCTCCTGTTTTGCCTGTGCTCTTTTGCCCTTTCACTTTCTGCTGTGGGATAATACAGCAAGATGGCCTCTACAAGATGAGGGCCTTTTGACTGTGTACTTCCCAGCCTATAAAACTGTAATAAATAAGTCTAAAATCTTAATAAATGACCAATTCTTTAGTGTTATGTTATAAAGACACAAAAATGAATTAGACATAAATATAAACAAAATTTCTTATTTTTAATAACAAGTCTTCATTAAAATAAAGTTAATAACCATATTGACATTTCTTTTAGAAAATTTTTGTTTAAGCTATTTTCATTTTAATTTAGAAGATTATGCTATGGAATGATTAACTGATATTATGATGTATGAATAGCTATTTTCTTTCTTTTCTTTTTGCCTCATTTTACTACAATGAAATAAATGTATTTTACAAAAAATAGTATGTGTAATAAAATCTATTTAAGTACATGTGCAAACACATAAATAAAAACATCTATCAATCTGCCTCATCCCTTGTCTTTATATTGATATAGGAAAATATTTGGTTAGGTCTTATCAATATTAACTATGATCATTTCTACATGTTTAAAGCTGCAAAACTTGTGTTAGTTATTTTACCTTATTCCAATGCTTAGTATTTAAAGATAATCAGCATATATTATTTTAATTTAAAAATAGTAAATACTTTAATGCATTATATAATAATTTTAAAAATTTTCTAGAAAAAAACTAGGGCTTAAATTTAATTTTTTTGAATTTTTAAATAATAAAATAATAAAAATCAGATTATTTCTAAATGACATTGACCCATCTTGATTTAAAAAAAATCAATATCTGATTTTTTTTTAAATCAATATTTTTTATTATGATATTGTGGGGTACAGTTAAGGGTTAGGTATACAAATATGCTTCATTCAGGCCCCCTTGTTGATAACAGGTGTCTCCCCATCCCCAGACAGATGTTTACTACCATTAGTCCCATCCCCCTCCCCCCCATAGTTTCCCACCACTGTCATTTTCTTATGGTAGTGCATTGAATGATCAAGGTCCATGATATGAGTGAGAACACGTGATACTCAGATCTTTGTTTCTGTGAGAGGTGACTCAGCATTACAGACTCTAGTTCCATCCAGCTTGCTGCAAAATTCATGATTTTGTTCTTTTTTATGGCTGCATAGTATTCCATCATGTATATGTACCACATTTTTTTAATCCAGTCCTCTTTTGATGGACAGCATGGTTGCTTCCAGGTTCTTATTATTGTGAACAATGCTGCGATAAACATATATGTGCAGGCATCTTTTTCATAGAGTGATTTGAGTTCTTCAGGGTATATTCCCAGTAGGGGGATTGCAGGGTCATATGGGAGGTTGATGTTTAGAGCTTTTAGGAATCGCCACACTGCTTTCCACAGAGGTTGCACTAGTTTACACTCTCACCAACAGTGTAGAACTGTTCCCTTTTTGCCACAACCTCTCCAACAACTGGTATTTTTTGAGTTATTGATAATTGCCATTCTGACTGGAGTTAGGTGGTATCTCAATGTGGTTTTGATTTGCATCTCCCTGATGATTAGTGAGGTTGAGCATTTCTTCATGTGTCTGTTGGTTGCTCAGATGTCTTCCTTTGTAAAGTGTCTGTTCATATCCTTTGCCAATTTTATAATGGGATTGTTTGTTTTTTTCTTTTCAGCATGTTTGAGTTCCTTGTAGATCCAAGATGTTAAGCCTTAGTCAGACCTGGAATTGGCAAATACTTTTTCCCACTCTGTAGGCTGTCTCCCTGCTCTCTAGATGGTTTCTTTGGCTTTACAGAAGTTTGTCAGTTTAATAAGGTCCCACTTGTCTTTCTTATCCCTTATGGCCCGTGGGTTTCGGGTTTTGTTCAGGAATTGGATGTCAGTTCCAATTTCCATGAGGGTATGTCCTTCATTTCCTAAGATTCTTATGGTTTGAGGTTTTACATTTAGGTCTCTGATCCATTTGGAGTTAACTTTTGTGTATGGGGATAGATAGGGGTCCTGTTTCAATCTTCTGCATGTGGTCAGCCAGTTTTCCCAGCACCATTTACTGAATAGGTTCTCCTCTCCCCAGTGGCAGGTGGTGGAGGCTTTGTCAAAGATGAGTTGATTGAGAAATTGAGGTTTTGCTTCTGGGACCTCAATTATATTCCATTGTTCTATATGCCTGTTCCTATACCAATACCAAGCTGTTTTGATGATTGTAGCTTTATAGTAAAGTTTGAAGTCTGGTAATGTGATACCACCTGCTTTGGTTTTTTGCTGAGGATTGTTCTGGCTATTCTTGGATGTTTGTGTTTCCATATGAATTCCTGTGTTGTTTTTTCTAGGTCTGA
>NW_007258792.1:216987-220521 GCF_000164805.1 Carlito syrichta
CTTCCAATCCATGAGCATGGGATATTTTTCCACTTATTTGTGTCATCTTAGATTTCTTTGAGCAGTGTTTTGTAGTTTTCATTGTAAAGGTCTTTCACATCTCTGGTTAGGGAGATGCCAAGGTATTTTATTTTTCTGTGGCTATTGTGAATGAAATTGTGGTTTTTATTTGGGTTTCCATTTGTTTATTATTGGTGTAAAGAAATGTGATTGTCTTTTGCACATTTATTTTATATCCTGAGACTTTGCCAAAGGTCTTTATCAGTGTAAGGAGGTTTTTGACAGATTGTCTTGGGTTTTCAAGGTACATGATTATGTCATCTGCAAAGAGAGTAATTTGACTTCCTCTTTTCCTATTTGGATACCCCTGATTGCCTTCTCTTCTCTAATTGCTCTAGCCAGGACTTCCAATACTATATTGAACAGGAGGGGTGAGAGTGGGCATTCTTGTCTTGTTCCAGTTTTCAGGGGAAATGGTTCCAATTTTTTGTCCATTTAGGAGTATGCTGGCTGTGGGTTTCCCGTAGATGACTTTTACTACTTTGAGGTATGTTCCCCGTATGCCTAGATGTTCGAGGGTTTTTACCAAGAAGCGGTGCTTGATTTTATCAAAAACTTTTTCTGCATCTAATGATATAATCATGTGGTTTTTGTTTTGAAATCTGTTGATATATTTAATTACATTTATGGTTTTACGAATGTTGAACCAGCCTTGCATCCCAGGGATGAAGCCTACTTGGTTATGACTGATGATTTTTGAGATGTGTTGTTGAATCTGGTTTGCTACAATCTTGTTGAGAATTTTAGCATCTATGTTCATCAAAGATATTGACCTGTAGTTCTCTTTCTTTGTTGGATCTTTACCTGGCTTGGGTATCAATGTGATGTTAGCTTCATAAAATGATTTGGGGAGGGTTCCATCTTTCTCAGTTGCCTGAAATACCTTCAGTAGGATTGGAATCAGCTCCTCCTTAAATGTCTTGTAGAATTCTACTGGGAAGCCATCTGGTCCAGGACTTTTTTTTGTAGGTAGTTTTCTTATTAAATAGTCAATTTCCTTGATTGTTATTGGTCTATTTGGGATCTCAATTTCTTCTTGTTTCAACCTAGGCAGGTTGTGTGATAACAGAAAGTCCTCCATTTCCTTGAGGTTTTCAAGTTTGTTTCCATACAAGTGTACATAGTAATCTCTAATGATCTTTTGTATTTCTTCAGGGTCAGATGTGACTTCATCTTTTGTGTTTCTGATTGTCCTTATTTGGGTTTTTTCTTTCTTTTTCTTGGTCAGTCTAGGTAGGGGACCATCGATCTTGTTTATCCTTTTGAAGAACCAGCTTTTTGTTTCATTGATTTTTTGTGTTGTCTTTTTGTCTTCTATGTCCTGGATTTGGGGTTTTATTTTGGTTCTGGATTCTTATCTGGATTCTTCTGCTGAAATTAGGGATTTTGTGGTCTTGCTTTTCCAGCTTCCTTAGGTGGCTTGTTAGCCTGTTAATTTGTGCTCCTTCCATTTACTTCATGTGCATTTGTATGGATATAAATTCCTCTCTTACTACAGCTTTCATGGCATCCCAAAGATTCTGGTAAGATGATTCTTCATTTTCATTTGTTTCTAGGTATCTTTTGATCTCTGTTTTGATTTCATCATTGACCCAGGTGTTGTTTAGCATCATACTGTTTAGTTTCCATGTATTTGTGGGTTTTTGGGGAACCTTATTGGTGTAAATGTTTATTTTCATTCAAGTGTGGTCTGAGAAGGTGCATGGTAAGATTTTGGTCCTTTTAAATTTGTTTATGCTTGACTTATGGCCAATTATGTGATTGATCTTAGAATATGTTTCATGCGGTGATGAGTAGAATGTGTATTCTGTGGTCTTTGGATAGAGTGTTCTTTAGGTATCAATTAAGTCCATTTGGTCAAGCGTCACAGTGAAGTTCTGGATCTCATTGCTGATTTTTTGTCCTGGTGATCGGTCTAGGGTTGTGAGTGGGGTATTAAAGTCCCCAGTTATGATGGTGTTAGAGTCAATATATTTCTTTAGTTTTCCTAGGAGTTGCTTTATAAAAGTTGGTGCACCTATGTTAGGTGCATATATGTTTAGGATAGATATTTCTTGTTGGTGGAGTGAACCTTTTATCATTATGTAGTGGCCTTCTGTATCTTTTTTAATTTTTGATAGCTTAAATGGTATTTTGTCTGAAATTAGGATCGCGACTCCTTTCTTTTGTGTTCCATTGACCTGAAAATTTGTTTCCCATTCCCATCCTCTTACTTTGAGTCTGTGCATGTCCTTTCTATTGAGATGGGTCTCTTGAAGGCAGCATATTGTTGCCTTGTGATATTTTATCCATTTTGCCATTCTGTGTCTTTTCAGTGGTGCATTTAGTCCATTCACATTCAGGTTAATTATTGAAATGTGAGAGTTCATCCCTATCAAAGAGTTCTTATAGAGTTGTTCTTCCACTTGGTTTATTGTCTTTCTTTTGGTTTGGGGGTTGGTTCATGTGTATTTTATTCTTTCTCCTATACTCTTGTGAAGAACATTGTTCTTTTTTTCCCCTTTTCTTCTGTGTTTAGTACTTTCTTAAGTGTTTCATATAGAGGTAGTTTGGTGGCAGCATAACTTCTTAGGGACTGGATATCTGGGAAAGATTTTAATTCTCCCTCACTGATGAAGCTTAATCTGGCTGGGTAGGTTATTCTTGGTTGAAATTGCTTATCTTTTAGGACTTTGATGATAGGGCTCCAAGCTCTCCTAGCCTGCTGGGTTTCTGTAGATAAATCTGCTGCTATTTTAATTGGTTTTCCATGGTAGGTGATCTGGCCTTTTTCTCTTGCTGCATTTAGGATTTTTTCTTTTATGCCTACTTTGTTTAGGCAAATTATTATGTGTCTAGGAGTTGGTCTTCTCATTTGTTTTCTTGCAGGGGTTCTCTGAATCGCTTGTGTTTGAATTTTTGCATCACTGATTAGATAAGGGAAGTTTTCTTGAATGTTCTCAAGGCAAGTTTGTTCCAATGTGCTCTCTGTTTCTCTTTCTGCCTCAGGGAATCCGATTACTCTTAGGTTAGGCCTCTTGAGGTAGTCACTCATCTCTTGAAGGTTTTGTTCTGTCTTTTTGAGCTTACTTTCTGTGTTTTTAAGAGTTTGGGTTGTTTCTATATTTTGGTCCTCAAGCTCTGAGATTCTTTCTTCTGCTTGAGTAATTCTGCTTTCCATGCTTATCAGTTTGTTATTTATTTCATTCACAGTATTCTTTATTACTGTTATCTCAGATATCAGCTCCTTCCTAGTTTCTTCTTGTGTCGCCTCAATTCTTTTTAATCTCTCCATTATTGTTTTGATATCTACATTTGCAGTTTGAGACCCTTCATTCTGGGGGCTTTTCATTGTTTGCATTCCAAAGTCAGTTTTCTCAGTGTCTGCTCCCCCAGGCATCTGGGAGAGACCCATACTCTTCTTTTGTTTTTTCTTCATTTCTGTAGATTTTTCTCCCTCTCCCCCTTTCCCTCCCTTCTTCAATTCTGTTTTGA